>NC_060126.1:289156319-289459349 GCF_021461395.2 Schistocerca americana
ATAGGTTTGTGACTGGTGAGTTACGGTGTGGGATTTGTTCAAAGTATTTTCATTGGGCGGGATGCAGTGGGGAAGCCAGTGGGGATCTAGCGAGATCCTCTCCTGGTATCGTGGTGTCAGTTGACAGAGGAGCAGGAGCGTAATATCTGTGGCCTTCAGGTGTAATTCCAAAGCGCAAAGGGGGAACTAGATAGGTTGAGGAGGATGGAGGGTGGTGGGAAATGGGAACTAGCAGTTGGCAAGAAGGCCGCTAGGAAGAGGATGTATTCAACAGTCACACTTTTCGTACATGCAATAGATTTGACCAACTGTCAGAGTTGAGTGGAGAAGAGCCTCATGTAGCTGTATATGTAGCAGTCCTCCGCAGTTAGGAGGCCTAGGTCAGTTGCAAAGTCCAACAAAAAGAAGAAGGTTCTGTAGCTAGGTAGTTCGCATAGTAGAGGTGTGCGCCAGCAGTTACAGGAAGTGTTGGGGTGTGAGTACCAGGTCACGAGCATTGTGAAGCCTAGTTCAAGACTGGCTCAAGTGATTGACAGCACAGGGGAGTTATGTTGGAATTTTACGAAGGGGGATCAGGTAGTGATAGTGCGCGGAGCAGGGAACAATCTTGATAGGGACGGGGAATATGATGTAGGTGATGAGCTGGTAAAGATAGCTACTCAAACTGATGACACTAATGTGCACTTCGTGCAACTGTTTCAGCGTCATGATCGACCTCATCTTAATGCGGCTGTTGTGTGCGTTAACATGGGGCTGGGGAGGGCGCTGATGGCAGTGGAGCCAGTTGGATCTATCAGTAGATCAGGATTCACTAGGCATTGCCCTCACTTCAATAGGTATGGGAAGGGGAGGCTGGCAAAGCTTTTAGGTGACAGTATAGTGGGTGGTGGTGGTGGTGGGATCATTAATGGAAAAATTCCTGTATTAATTGAGTGTTAAAGTTCCACATTTTTTAGATTGAAGTCAACAGGTTGGTGTACCTGCTTATAGGAAGTCCCTCTAACTAAAGCCTCACCTTCAGAGGATGTAATATTTCCAAGTTGAGAAGGAATTAGCATATTCCATCAAAATATAAGGGGTATTAGAGATAAAGTTAGTGAACTCTTATAGATGTTGACTCTGAAATTATTGGTATGTCAGGGCACCACTTAAATAATTTGACAGTTCAGAGGCTTCCTTTACCAGGATACAGATTTTCCTTTACCAGGATACAGATTAGAAGGCTTCTTCTTCAAGGAGTTCCTTGCAGGGTGGGGGAGTGGCTATGTACATAAAAACCAGTATTCCACTTGAGTCCATAGCCGTATCACGACACTGCACTGAACAGATATTTGAATGTTGTGCAGGGGCAGTTGAATTCAGTGAAACTAAACTTCTAACTGTTGTTGTTTATATCTCCCCTAAGTCTGACTTCAGAGCATTTCTGATCAAGTTAGATAGGGTTCTTGATTCCCTTTGTAGGAAGTACCAGAAATCAGTTATATGTGGTGACTTCAATATAAATTTTGTGTATGATAGTGCAAGAAAAAGGATGTTGGTAGATCTCATAAATTCATATGATTTGATGCAGACCATGTTTTTTCCAACTAGGGTGCAGGGGAACAGTAGCATAGCCATAGGCAATATTTTTTTCTCTCTTCATTACTAGATGGGCATTTTGTTAGTAAAAGGGTGAATGGCCATTCAGATCATGGTGCACAAATTTTAACACTAAAAGGCTTTAATACTCAAACAAATGTCACATTTAATTACAAACTATGTAGGAAAGTTAATCTAACAGCAATAGAGAGTTTTTTAAACCCTGTCAAGGAACAAGAGTGGCAGGATGTTTATAGTGAAAATAACATAGATGATAATTATAATGCTTTCCTTAACACATTTCTCATGCTCTTTGAGAGTTGCTTTCCATTAGAGCATTCTAAATAGGACACCAGCAGTAATAGGCAACCTGGGTGGCTGACTTGGGGGTAAGGATATCATGTAGATCAAAGTGGGAATTATATCAAAATGTTAGAAGTAGTCATAATCTAGCTACAGTAGCCCATTACAAACAGTATTGCAATGTGCTTAAAATTTTTATTAGGAAGTATGTGGTATGTAAATAAAATAGCTAATTCACAGGATAAAATTAAAACCACATGGCCAGTTGTGAAAGAAGTGTCTGCTCAACGATACAAAGTCAGTTCACTGTAAAAATATTTATGTTACGGATAAATCAGATGTTGTATACAGTATTTAACAATCATTTTCTGAGCATTGCTGGTAAATTAAATAAAAATTAAGCGTGTACAGGGAATCATGTAACTTTCTTGGCAAATACCTTTCTGACATTGATGTCTAAAATGCTTCTCTGTGATACAAATAAGGGGGAGATTGAGTCAATAATTAAATCACTGAAGAGTGAGGATTCTCATGGTTATGATGGAGTGCCTAGAGGAATATTAAACTACTGCACTGCAGATGTTAGCCCTGTATTTAGCCATATTTGTAATTTTTCCCTTAGGAATGGTCAGTTTCCTGAACGATTACTCAGTAGTAAAGCCGTTTGATAAAAAGGGAGAAAAGGATAGTGTAGACCATTTTAGACCTATTTCTATGCCATAAGTGTTTGCTAAAGTTATTGTAAAGGCTGTGTGTGTAAGGATAATTGATCATTTTATATCACACGATTTGCTATCAAATGTACAGTTCAGCTTTTGAAAATGCTATATTCTCTTTTCTCTGTGAGGTACTGGATGGTTTAAACAAAAGGTTTCGAACGCTAGGCATATTTTTTGATTTAACTAAAGCATTGTATTGTGTTGATCACAAAATATTGCACCAGAAGTTGGACCATTACGGAATATGGGGAGTAGCTCACAATTGGTTCACTTCTTACTTTAACAACAGACAGCAAAAGGTCGTCATTATTCACAATGTTGAGATTGGCTGTGATGTGGGGTCTGAGTGGAGTACAGTCAAGTGGGAGATGCCCCAGAGATCAGTGTTGGGGCCACTCCTGTTCCTTATTTACATAAATGATGTGGCCTCTAGTATTATGGGTGACTCTATTTCTGTTTGCTGATGACACTAACTTGGTAGTAAAGGTCGTTGTGTGCAACATTGGCTCGGGTTCAAATAGTACATTTCATGACCTAAGTTCATGGTTTGTAGAAAGTAAACTAGTGCTAAATCACAGTAAGACTCAATTTTTATATTTTGTAACACACTATTCAACAAAACCTGACGTTTTAACTTCACAGAATGATCATATGATTAGTGAAACTCAACAGTTCAAACTTCCTGGTGTTCAGACAGATAGTAAGCTGTCGTGGAAAGCCCACATTCAGGATCTTGTTCAAAGACTTAATACTGCCATTTTTACTATTCGAACGGTATCCAAAGTGAGTGATCGTTCGACACAAAAATTATTCTAATTTGCTTATTTTCATTCGCTTATGTTGTATGGTACTATATTTTGGGGTAACTCTTCCCATTCTAAAAGGATATTTTTGCCTCAGAAACGGGCGGTTCGGGCAATAAGTGGTGTTAAGTTCGCGAACCTCTTGCCGACCCCTGTTCACGAGTCTGGGTATTTTGACATTGGCCTCTCAATATATATATATATATATATATATATATATATATATATATATATATATATATATATATATATATATTTCTTACTGCCATTTCTTTTTAACAATATTAGCTTATTTCCAAGAATAAGTAGCTTTCACTCAGTTAATACTCGGCAGAAATCAAACCTGCATTTGGATCGGACTTCCTTAACTCTCGTGCAGAAAGGTGTGCAGTACATTGCTGTATCCATTTTCAATAAGCTACCACTCGAATTCAAAAATCTTAGCAGTCATCCACGCGCTTTCAAATCGAAACTGAAGAGTTTCCTCACTCCTTCTATTCTGTCGAGACGTTTCTTGAAGAATTTAGCTGATTCTTGTTGTATTGTTGGTTCCGTTCACTTAAACTTAGCCGGCCGGAGTGGCCGAGCGGTTCTAGGCGCTACAGTTTGGAACCGTGCGACGGCTATGGTCGCAGGTTCGAATCCTGCCTCGGGCATGGATGTGTGTTAGGTTTAAGTAGTTCTAAGTTCTAGGGGACTGGTGACCACAGCAGTTAAGTCCCATAGCGCTCAGAGCCATTTGAACCATTTTGGACTCACTTTTTTCGGGTTCATAAACTTGTATGTTGTAATTTAATTTACTGACACGTTCCAGGACCTTGGAGATTTGCTCCTCAATTTGGCCATACGGAACTTGACGTGTAAATAAACAAATAAAAAAATCAAATAGTTGCAATGAAAGCGTAGGTTTAATAATGAATAAGAAAATTGTAATGCGGGTAAGCTACTTTGAACAACGCAGTAAACGCATTATTGTAGCCAAGATAGACACGAAGCCCATACCCTTCACAATAGTTCAAGTTTATATGGCAACTAGGTCTGCAGGTGATGATGAAACTGAAGAAATGTATGATGAGGTAAAAGAAATTGTTCAGATAGATAAGGGAGACCAAAATTTAACGGTGATGGGGGACTGGAATTCGATAATAGGAAAAGGAAGAGAAGGGAAGGTAGTAAGTGAATATGGACAGCAGTAAAGGAATGAACTAGGAACATGCCTGGTAGAATTTTGCACAAAGTGTCAGTTTAGTCAACGCTAACACTTGGTTTAAGAAACATGGAAGAAGACTGTACATGTGGAAGAGACCTGGAGCACTGGAAGGTGTAATGGTAAGACAGTGATCTCGGAACCAGATTTGAAATTGTCCAGGGTCAGACATGGACTCTGACCATAATTTATTGGCTATGAACTGTAAATTAAATCTAAAGAAATTACAAAAAGGTAAGACATTAAGATGGGACCTGGACAACGTGAAATAACCAGAGCTTGTTGAGAACTTCAGAGCGAACATTAGCGAACGAGTGACAAGAATAGGGGAAAGCAATACAGTAGAAGAAGAATGGTTAACTTTGAGAGATGAGTTAGTGAAGGCAGCAGATGGTCAAATAGTTAAAAAGGATGAGGCCTTGTAGGAGTAATTGGGCAACACAAGAGATACTGAATATAAATTATGAAAGGAGGAAATATAAAAACTCAGTAAATGAAGTAGGCGAAAGGGAATAAGAACGTCTAAAAATTAGATTGATAGGAAGTGCAAAATGGCTAACCGGGAATGGCTAGCGGATAAATGTAAGGATTTGAAAGCGTAGGTCACTTGTGGGAAGATAGATACACACTATAGGAAAATTGAAGATGCCTTTGGAGAAAGAACCATGTGTATGAATATCAAAAGCTCAGATGGAAAACAAGTCCAAAGCAAAGAAGGGAAAACTGAAAGGTGGAAGGATCACATAGAGGGTCTATACAAGAGGGATGCACTTGAAGGTAGTATTACAGAATTGGAGGAGGGCGGATATGAGATGGAAGATATGATACTGCGACAAGAATTTGACAGAGCACCGAAAGACCTAAGTGGAAACAAGCTCAGGTAGAAGACGACATTCCGTTACAACTGATAGTCTTGGGGAGTCAGCCATGATAGAACTCTTCCGTCTAGTGAGCAAGATTTATGAAACAGTCGAAATACCTTCAGACTTGAGAAAGAATTCCAAAGAAAACAGGTGCTGACAGGTGCGAATATTACCGAATTATTAGTTAGTAAGTCATGGTAGTAAAATACTAGAACAAATACTTTACAGAAGAATCGAGAAACTGATAGATGGCAACCTTGGAGAAGATCAGTTTGGATTCCGAAGAAATGCAGGAACACGCGAGGCAATACTGACCCTATGAATTCTCATAGAAGACAGGTTAAGGAAAGGTAAATCTACGTTTATACCATTTGTAGACATCGATAATGTTGAGTGGAATACACTTTTTGAAATTCTGAGTACTGCCGTTGTAAAACACAGGGAGCGAATGGCTATATAAATTTGTACAGAAACCAGACAGCAGTTACAAGAGTCGAGGGAAATGAAAGCGATGCAGTGGTTGAGAAGGGAGTGAGGCAGTGTTGTAGCCTATCCCCAATTACATTGAGCAAGCAGTAAAGGAAACAAAAGAAAAGTTTGGAGTAAGAATAAAAGTCCACGGAGAAAAAATAGAAACTTTGAGGTTTGCTGATGAGGTTGTAATTTTCTCAGAGACAGCAAAGGAGCTAGAAGAGCAGCTCTGCGGAGTGGAGAGGGTCTTGAAAGGAGAATATGAGATGAACATCAACAAAATCAAACCAGGGATAATGGAATGTAGTGAAATTAAATCAGGCGAGGCTGAGGAAATTAGATTAGGAAAGAGACAGTAAAAGTAGTAGATGAGTTTTGTTATTTGGGTAGCAAAATAACAGGTGAGAGAGCTGTAGAGAGGATATAATAGGTTGACTGGCAATGACAGGAAAACCGTTTTTGAAGAAGAGAAATTTGTTAACACCATAGACTTAAGCCTTTTCTGAAAGTATTAGTATGGAGTGTAGCGATGTATGAAAGTGAAATATGAACGATAAATAGTTTAGACAAAAACAGAATAGAAGGATTTGAAGTGTGGTGCTACAGAAGAATGCTGAAGAATAGGTGGATTGAACACGTAACTAATGAGGGGGTATTGAATAGAACTAGGGTGAAAAGAAATTTGTGGCACAACTTGGTTGGAAGAAGGGATTGGTTGAGAGGACACGTTCCGAGGCATCAAGAGATCACCAATTTATTACTGGAGTTAAGTATGAGGGGTGGGGGGAGAGGGATAGGAGTGTAAAAGTCGTAAAGAGAGACCAGGGAATGAGTACAGTGTGCAGATTTAGAAGGATGTAGGTTGTAGTTGTCATTCGGAGCTGAAGAGGATTGCACAGGATAGAGGAGCACGGACACCTGCATCAAACCAGTCTTCGTACTGAGTGTTTTGTAGCGCTCTGATCAAAGGGAATAGCTTGACATTAAATCGTATTTGATTGTCATACAGGTATTTTCCTAGAGATTTCCGTTTTTTATGATTTTAGATTTTCCAACCTCCTTTCAGCCTGTATTACTTGAAAGCATTGAATTATTAGTATAATTGGCGATCAACATAACTTAAAATTACATAACACTTAACTTGATTCATAAGACACATCATAATTGTGACATAAAAGCAGTGGCATCAGCTAAGGGTGGGCGCCTGAGTGTTTGTGACGGCAGACTTGAGTCTATGTTATATCGACGAGTGTAATTGGCAGATTTTTGACAACTGCAGGCGTGCATGTTTTCAAATTGGCGGCATACTGTATGCGCCTAAGGTGAAGGATACAACACCCAGGCAACGCGATATGCCATCGTCTCATACTTGTGGTACTGTTTTTGGACAGAACAATAATAAACGAACGTTACCTGAAGCTTTTGTTTGTTAGTTCTGAAACTGAGATCTCTTTGAAACTGAAACTGCTACTCTGGAAAACTAATGACCACAAGATAAGTATATCCACGGGTTGCGGTATTGGAAGCTCTGTCGATGATGCCTTACTTTTTTAAACTAAAGTATCAATTATAGGTAGATCTGACAAATCGTTTGTGTTTGAAGCACATTGAACGGTCTCGTAATGGCGTGCCATGCACATCATTAGTTTCTCTGTTGCCGTTAGTGTCATCATAATAATAGTAACTGCCTGTGGTTTATTGATCGAGTGCAGCTCTTTCAATATGACGCTATCCCGGCATCTTGGATCTCCCTAGCCAACGCCAAATACACAACTGGGAAAAGATACCTGTCACTTAACGTGCCGTTCCTGGGGACTTCCCACATCGTTGAAAGGTACTGACTAGATTAAAGGTAAATCTTAAGATTTCCATGGTCGATATGTTGCGACGTTTTGGATCCCATCCACGCCGTTTAACGCTAGACTACCGGTCCCGACACAGTCTGAGCCTAACACAATGTTTCTAGTCCTTGAATTATGGACGTAAGTGTAGGAATCCACTTTCCAATTTGCGTGTAGCCTTCGCCTGTAATTTACCTGGATTGTAGAGCGAAGTCATATAGTAACCAGCCCTCTTCAACCCAGGGTCAGCGCAAAACACAAGATGCAGTGGTGTGTTCATTTCTCCTGAATGTAGTTTTATACAGACAGATGGCTAAAAGGTGCAGCGACGTCGAAAACCATATAAAAACGAAAATATGTCCAATTTTCCCAACACAAAAGCGTTCACTGCTGTGTCTGTTTTGAAGTATTAGAGACAGCCAGATGAAAACGAGATAGACGGCAAATAAGTAAGCAAACTGTTTATAATTTCAAAAGTAATCGCCATAATTGTTAATAAATTTATCCCACTACGAGACAAGACACGCAGTGCCTTCATGGAAAAAAAGTTACTGTTGCCTACAAAACCATGATTGCACCCACGCGTGCTCCTCTTCGTCCGAAGCAAATCGATGCCTTTCTTCAGGGCTCCAAAAACGTGGAAACCGCATGCGAAGAGATAGGAACTGAATGGAGGATGTGTTATGGACTCCCAGCGAAACTTATGGAGCGTGTGGACGACATGTTACCAAGGTTGTTTCGACTACGCTGCAGAAATTTCGCTGGGCAGACGACTCGTCCTGTACTAGCTGCACATGACGTGATGCCGCCGCGCAAATCAGACGAAAGAACACTGGTCTCGCAGGCGTTGATCGTATGCTGCCATCTAGTAGCCACAGCCGTAGGCAGCAGCGCCCTAGTTACGGGAATGTCCGCGAGTACCAGGAAGCGCAGTTGATCAGGGTAAAAGGCACTTTTCCTGTGTTGCTTTACGGCTCGATAATAACACCGATGTGACGCTGAAATATACCTAAAGAGCTATAGATACATTAAAAACCGTTCGTGCAATAACATCTTGACTTAGACACATATTTCATGAGGCTCATTGCTTTACTCATTGTCATCATCACATTCTTAGCAAACGTTAATATCAAATATTAAGTTACCTTGTTTTTGTTTACACTTAATCACTAATTGCAATGCCCATTATACAAAACTATTTTTTGTGCACGCAGACATACCACTCTTTCCAATCACGATGGCTTGCCGAAAAGTAATACCTCCGATTTTTTTATGTGAAAGCTCTTAAAGTTTTTTCGATAAAACAGACTTACGTTGTACATCCTCATTCCTCATATTTACATATTTATTTCTCAACATAGTCAACCCGGCGACGAAACCATTTCTGCCATTGAGAGACCAGTTTGTTGATACCGCCATTGTAACATGTTTGAATTTGTGATGGAGCCAGAACCTCACCTTTGTTTGCACTTTTTCATCACCATGAAAATGTAGTCCTCGAAAATGTTCTTTAAGTTTTGGATAAAGCTGAAACTCGGACGGGGCCAAGTCGGAACTGTATGGAGGATGATCGATGACAGTGAACCCAAGGCGTCGGATTGTTGCAGATGTGACAGCGCCCGTGTATGGTCTGGCATTGTCGTGCTGAAGAAGAGGGCGCTCCGTGTGTGCATGAACTATTCAAATTCGAAAATCGATTATAGCGCGCTGCTTCTCGGGCACCAACGTTGTTACGTTACATACTGCCATGTTAGAAGTTACAATTCAGAGCCGTCTGCCTGTAGAGGGTTGCAGATATATATATAGACATGAAAAATAAAGGTGTAGATTGATAATAACGGTTGTTGTGGTTAAAAAGCTTTAGGAGTTTCCACATAAAAATTCAGAGCCATTAATTTTCAGTAAGCCCTCGTATTCTCCGAAAAAAAAAGTCATTTAGACACCGGCCATGTGGCTGGTACTATGAGAGGCGAGTACGCAGGATGCCGTCGCCAAGATCTATACTCTCTCATCGTCATCTTCAGTACAAACATTGCACACTTTACACTCAAACTAAGCGATTACTCTCAGACAGCTTCCAGAAATGATAGTTACTTCCATTACAACATACTGGTTCACAAACTTTCTGATACCCCTGATCTTAATCAGACAGTAGCTAGTAAGCCCCCCCACCCCCACCCCACCCCCACCCACCCGTCACCAAGATTAGCGCCAACTAAACTTTTGAGTGAAAAAGAATTTTATATGAGCACTTTTATTTTTAAAACAACGAAACATAGCCGCGCGGGATTAGCCGAGCGCTCTAGGGCGCTGCAGTCATAGACTGTGTGGCTGGTCCCGGAGGATGTTCGAGTCCTCCCTCGGGCGTGGGTGGGTGTGTTTGTCCTTCAGGTAATTTAGGTTAAGTAGTGTGTAAACTTAGGGACTGATGACCTTAGCAGTTAAGTCCCATAAGATTTCACACACATTTGTACATTTTTGAACGAAACATAAATTATATTAAGTTTCGTGGTGTTTTATTAAATCACGTACTAATGAGACAACAGGTACTTTTTGTTTGTAACATTCTGTTTTTAAAAGAATGGTGAAGCATCTCTCAGCGCATACCCACCGCTATCTACGTCTCCTCCTCACAAAAGAAAGCTAAACTATCCACATTGAGAACAGACACTTGTTACAAATATCCCAATCCTCCCCCTAGTGATACATGTTTCACACCCATTCTGCACCCAGTTTAAAATTAACCAGTTAAAATTATGTGCTCTGTGCACTGTACTTAGTGTATGTAAATTCCTTGATTTATGAATTAACAGAAATTTGAAGACTTCAAGCTGCCAACGCATTGTGTCTGACAACTACCACTAATAAAAACAATATAACTGTGTAGGCCCTGCTGCAATGTAGTATCCTTTGCAGACGTCTTGTTGTCCTATCAGTTAGTTCGTTTATTTTCTGAGAAACTGATACTGAAGCAGTTTCTGGTCCATTTCGGGAACTGCATATGAATTATGTATGTGTATCAGCTTTACTGTCATAGACGCATGGCACGAAGTACGAGGCATGTGTTTATTGGTTAGGCCATGTGAGGAAACGTTGTTCATATATCCATTTCACAAGCTGTAACATTCGCAAAGTGTATCACACGATAATTGATTGATGATTTGTAATTATCGTTAAAATTATACAATCAGTCTTTTGAAATAACGATAACAGGAATGATTTAATTTCATGGCCGGAACACAGTCGAACGCTTTTGTCTTAACCCCTCTAGTGCACTTCATTTTATCGCTATATCCAGAAATTGTTTTTTTTTATTGTAACTGATGTAACAGCAGGCTTTTTTTTTTCTTTTTGTAAAGTGGATTTGAAATGGGGTTTTCCGTCCATCTGTTATAGTCCAAAAATATATTCCAGAACTATGTTGAACAGGGAACATCACTAAAAATGTTGTTTCACTGTTCACCAAAACAATTTAGCTCCAAAATTTGAGAAGAAATACTTTGAGTATGTGAATTCATCTGTGTAAAGGTTTTTTAAATTACTGCTACCAGTCACAAACTTATTTACCTAGCGACATGTTTCGAGGGAATACCTCAGCGCATCACAACGAGACTGCCACACCAGAAGAACAAAGTGAGTGACCGTTACAAAACATTGTCACGCAAACACCAGTCCAGCTTCCAAAGTGACATCGCTCTTACCAACTTTTCTCTTCTTCCACAGGATAACCACAGCATTTATGAAAAGACTATGTAACATCAGTATGACAATACTGTAAAATTGTTTTTGTAATGCCATTTAGCCTGAAGATGAGGTATTCCCTCGAATCATGTCGCTAAATAAATAAGTAATACAATAGTTAACAAAGTTTGTGACAGGTAGCGGTAATTTAAAAAACCTTTACATATTTCTTGAGACAGTCAAGGTCAAAAAATAGTCAAAATGGCTTCAAATTCATGTATGCTTGGAATACGATACATCGCTTGTCGGCCGAAATGTTTTGAAGCGAATTGCAAAGCGCTCATTAACATGTCTGTGATCCACTGACGTAGCTCCTAAAGTAATTAAAATATGACAGATCCTACACTCCGTTTTCGGCAGATAGGACACTGCTAGCTGAAATTTTAGTGCGTGCGTCAACTGGAAAATAAAATTTGTACGTAACAATGCAATGAGATATTTCCACGCTTAGCTTTACTTTTCTCTACTTCACGGGTAGCAGACGTTCTTTCTGAACATCGAATAATCTGTATGAGAAATGGAATAATATTTACTGAAAAGTGTAATGTTGTTAAACGTAGTGTCATTGCAAGTGTTTGACAAAGAAGGTTGCTGTGTTACAGTAAAGTGCTTTCAGGGAATTTTTTCATAAGTTGCATTGCATGTAATGGATAGATTTCGTTTTCAGTTATTTGTTTGCAGGAAAGATGTTCTATTTCCATTCCCGAAGTCGTAAGTGTTTTCATTTTGTAGAAAAATAAGTGTGTGGAAGTCTGTACCAACTGCCCTGCTTCACGAGATCTTCATCCTATGATACGATCTTACCACACTAAAGGGATGCAAGTCGAAATCCTCGACTTGTGACGGTATCTATCTTACATTAAGGGGAACAGATTTTAGGTTCTTCATAAGGCTTCGGTAACCTTAGAAGTAGTTTTTTTTATACAAATTACCTACGAAAATGCGGTGGTTTCATGTTTCGTTTCAAGGAAACTAACATCTGTGATAAAATATTATGAATATTCAGACTTAGTCTGCGTTTTCATCTATATCTACATCCACATCTACGTGATTGCTCTGTTATTCACAATAAAGTGCCTGGCAGAGGGTTCAATGAATCACCGTCAAGCTGTCTCTCTACCGTTCGACTCTCGAATGGCGCGCGGGGAAAATGAGCACTTAAATTTTTCTGTGCTAGCCCTGATTTCTCTTATTTTATCGTGATGATAATTTCTCCCTTTGTAGGTGGGTTCGAACAGAATGTTTTCGCAATCGGAAGAGAAAACTGGTGATTGAAATTTCATGAGAAGACCCCGTCGCAACGAAAAACGCCTTTGTTTTAATGATTGACACTCCAATTCACGTATCATGTCTGTGGCACTATCTTCCCTATTTCGCGATAATACAGAACGAGGTGCCCTTCTTTGAACCTTTTCGATGTCATCCGTCAGTCCCACCTGATGCGGATCCCACACCGCACAGCACTACTCCAGAATAGGGCGGAGAAGCGTATTGTAAGCAGTCTCTTTAGTAGACCTGTTGCACCTTTTAAGTGATCTGCAAATGAATCGCAGTCATTGGTTTGCTATACCCACAACACTATCTATGTGATCGTTCCAATTTAGATTATTTGTAATTGTAATCCTTAAGTATTTAGTTGAATTTACATCTTCAGGTTTGTGCGACTTGTCGCGTAATTGAAATTTAGCCGATTTTTTTTTTTATTTTTTTTTTTTTTGTATTCATGTGAATAACTTCACACTTTTCTTTACTCAGGGTCAACTGCCACTTTTCAAACCATACAGATAAGATATCGTATCTAAATCATTTTTCAATTCGTTCTGGCCATCTGTTGACTTTACAAGACGGTAAATGACAGCATCACCTGCAAACAATCTAGGAGGGCTACTCAGATTGAGTACAAAGAGCTAGTTGTGCTTCACAAGAACGATATTTTCTGAATCCGTGCTGACTACGTGTCAATAAATCGTTTTATTCGATTTAATTCAGAATGTACGAACACAGTATATGTTCCAAAACCCTACTGCAAATAGACGTTACTGAAACGGGCCCGTAATTCAGCGGATTACTTCTATTTCCCTTTTAGGATATTGGTGTGACTCGAGCAATTTTCCAGTATTTATGTGAGCGAGGGGTTGAATATAATTACTAAATATGAAGATATTGTATCAGCATACTCTGAAAGGAACCTGACTGGTATACAAACTGGACTGGAGGCCTTGCCTTTATTAAGTGATTTAAGTTGCTTTGCTACACCTAGGATATCTACGTCTATGTTTATCATCTTGGCGGTTGTTCTTGATTGGAATTCAGGAATATTTACTAAGACTTCTTTGGAGGGGGAGTTTCGGGAAACCATGTTTAGTAACTCTGCTTTAGTGGCACTGTCATCAGTGACTTCAACGTTGTTATCGTCCAGTGAAGGTATTGATTGCGTCTTGCACTGGTGTACTTTATGTATGACTCGAATCTCTTTGGGTTTTCTGCCAGATTCCGAGACAGAATTTCGTTGTGTTGTTAAAAGCATCTCGCATTGAAGTACGCACTATATTTCGAACTCATGGAAAACTTTGCCAATCTTGGGGATTTTGCGTTCTTTTAAATTTGGCATGTTTTTTTTCGTTGCTTCTGTAACAGCGATCTGACCCGTTTTGTGTACCATGGGGGATCAGTACCATCACTTATTAATTTATGTTGTATATATCTCTCAATGGCCGTCGATACTATCTCTCAGAAATCATTCCACAACTTTTCTACACTTACATGATCAGATCAGTAGGAATGGAGACTGTCTCTTAAAAAGGCGTTAAGGATATTTTTATCAGCATTTCTACTTCGCGTTTCTTTTTGACGTTTGCGGGTGTTACGGTATTCAGCCTAGCATCAACTGCCTTGTGGTCACCAATCCCCGTATCCGTCATGATACTCATTATCTGTCCAGCATTATTTGTTGCTAAGAAGTCAAGTATGCTTTCGCAACCATTTACACTTCGAGTGGGCTTATGAACTAATTGTTCAAAATAATTTTCTGGGAAAGCATTGAGTACAATTTCGGATGACGTTTTACGCCTGCCGCACAATTTTTCCAGCACATCGAGGGTTGAATGACGTCACCACCGACTATAATTGTGTGAGTGGAGTACCTACTTGAAATGAGACCCAAGTCTTCTTTGAACTGTTCAGCAACTATATCTTCTGCGTCGGGGGTTGGAAAAACGATCCAAATAATAGTTTAGCACGATTGTCAAGTATAACCTCTATCCATACTATTTCGCAGGACCTATCTACTTTAATTTCACTACAAGGTAAACTACTTCTGACAACAATAAATACTCCGCCACCAACTGTATTTCATCTATCCTTTAGGAACACTGTTAGGTCGTTTGGAAAAATTTCGGTTGAACTTATTTCCGGCTTTAACTAGTTTTCCGTACCTATAACTATTTGAGCTGTAGTGCTTTCTATTAGAGCTTGGAGCTCTGGTTCTTTCCCGACACAGCTACGACAATTTACAACTGCAATACCGATCGTTTCTACAACTACATTACTGTGTTTTACCTGCCCCCTTTTAGACGGACGCTCTTTCTGTGGTTTCCTGGGACCCTCTAGCCGAAAAAACCGCCCAGTCCCACACAGCCGCCGATACCCGTATAGCCGCTTCCTGTGAGTAGTGGACTCCTGACCTATTAAGCAGAACCTCCACCCTGATGGCGCAAGTCGAGGAATCTGCAGCCTACATGGTCACCGAACCGCCTGAGCCTCTGATTCAGACTCTCCACTCGGCTCTGCACCAAAGGATCACAGTTGGTTCTATCGACATTGGTGCAGATGGTGAGCTCCGCCTTAATCTCGGAAGCAAGACTGTCAGTCTTTACCATTTCCGCTAGGCACCCGAAACCAGACGGAATCCAAAGCGACATGAGCCACCACCAGCAGCTGGCTGCACCCTGTACTCTTCATGGCATCCGGAATCACCCTTTCCACAACCGGAATGACTCCCCCCGGTATGCACACGGAGTGCACACTGGCTTTCTTCCCCTGCTTGGTAGCCATTCATGCTCCTAAGGGTACTCATTACGGTCCTAATGTTGGAGCTCCCAACTATCAGCAAATCCACACCCTCTGTCAAAGCCCAGACCTTGCGGACGGTGATACTTCCTCTGGAACATGGCGGACGACTGCATCCGGCTTAGAGACTTCGTTAGCCACAGATAACGCTCGAAATCTGTTCGTTAAACGAACCGGGAAGGCTCTACGATCGGTCCTTCGAAAATTCTTTCACTTCCTGCCAGACTTTGGAATGATCTCCCACTCGACCACGATCACAAATAGCGCACATACTATGATGACAATCCTTATGTTAACCATTTCTTGAACTCCAGAAATCTGTCCCAAACATTCGGTAGTTTAACGTAGTTACGACTCACCACAAGTGAGGGGTCAATCTCAGTGCAGGCAGTACCCAGGGCAGCCACAGCAGTGGACTGATTGGGGGACTTGTGGGACATGCTCGAAGTCCTTCGTATCCCCACAGCCAATCCCTCACAGTGTTGCCATTTGGTAAGAGCCTGAAACTGTGAGATGGACGCCAACACCGCCTGGAGCTTTGAGCGAAAGGTCACCAACTCAGCTCGCATCTGTACATAGCAATCACAGACCCTATCCATTGCTGAAGTCGTTCCTGTTTGAAGCTCATAAAAATACGTAACAAACGAACGGTGTACTTTCCTTATTAAAAGCAGGAGCACGAGGTGCTCTCGCTGACGATCTAACGGAAACGAAGCTACACTAGTGTGCTGTGGACGTGACATCCATGGCTGAACTGTTTAAACTTTACGGCGTATATATTTTATAAACATTTAGTTGACAGCTGACCATATGCCAAGTGACTATCCTGGAACGCGGAATCCAATTCCAGTTGCAGACTGGCCTATCCAACGACTTCCAGGGGCGACAAAACTATGATTTTTCAATATTTGGCGTCATTGCTGACCGAATTAAAAATTTCAAAATGCTATCATACTCTCATGTTGAAAGATTAAAAGAATAAGACATGTGTTACAGTCTGAAACTGTGTAACTGTGTGGTTGTCTTGAGGCTACGTAACGGACAGCGAGCGAATTAACGGATTTTATTCTTCCAGAATTTGAGGATAAGAGCACTTATCGACTTCCAACAAACCTTATACATAATTAAAGCGTTTAAAAAACTTTTTCTCGCTGACTCCTCCCCCCCCCCCCCGCACACACACACATAAAAATTACTTTACACATAATTCGATCGTATACGAAACTTTCTTTCTCGCTGATCCCCGCACTACCACCACTATCACAACTGCGCTGTCCACGCAGTTAAACTTAAGCATCAGATACAAAGCTTTATTACAATGAAATGAATACCCTTAGCTGCATACAGGCATTGATATAAGTCAGTGGGGACAGTTGAAAATGTGTGCCCCGACCGAGACTCAATCCCCGGACCTCTCACTTACATGGCAGACGCTCTATCCATCTGACCCACCAAGGACACAGAGGACAGGGCAACTGCAGGGACTTATCTCTAGCACACCTCCCGTGAGACCCACGTTCCAACTTATTGTCCTGCACTATATTCATAGTGCCCCTGCTCATTATACTCATTACTTGCGGCTTTTTGCCGATGCCCGTAAGAGTTCGGGAACTGTTTGTGCATCCACACAGAATAAGATGGTCAAATGGCCGGTGAGCCTTATATATATATATATGAAGATGGTATCTGTTCTTTCGGACATGTTCGAAAGAACAGGTTTTTTGCATGTTTTAAACTCCATGCCAATGCTGAACCTGGTGATAGGTTCCCAACGGATCTTGTTGTGCTGCTGCTTCTGTTAGTGTCGGTGACATAATATTAAATTTATTTTTATATGCTAATTTTGTGAAGCATTTACATCTATAGTTGTTTAATGGCATACTTTTGATGTCACTGAACAATATAATGCAAGGAGAAAGCGTTCTCGAGCTTCAGTAATGATTTATGGGTCAGTATTCGCCCAAACTGAGCTTCACTCCATTTGTAATGATTTCGTCGGTGACAGGAGATGAAACTTCGTCTTCTTTCTTTCTTAGGTGAAAAAATACCCTGAAGAGCCAAAGAAACTGGTACACCTGCCTAATATCGTGTAGGGCTCTCTCCAGCACGTATAAGTACTGTCCGTATGTCCGTAAGAGTACGAGGGAGTGGAGATGCCTTCTGAACAGCACGTTGCAAGACATCTCAGATATGCTCAATAATAATCATGTCTGGCGAGTTTCGTGGCCAGCAGAAGTATTTCAACTCAGACGAGGGTTCTGGAGCCACTCTGTGGCAATTCTGGACATGTGTCGCATTGTCCTGCTGGAATTGTCCAAGTCTGTTGGAATGCACAATGGACACGAATGGATGCAGGTGATCAGACAGGATGCTTACATACGTGTAACGTGTCGGATTCGTATCTAGACGTATCAGGGGTCGCATATCACCCCAACTGCACACGCCCCAAACTTGAAAAGTCCAGTGCTGACATGAAGGGTCCATGGATTCATAAGGTTGTCTCCATATTCGTACACGTCCATACGCTCTATGCAATTTGAAACGAGACTGACCAGGCAACATGTTTCCAGTCCTTCGGTTCCGAAAGCCAATATCGATTATGTTTGGTTGAATGGTTCGTGCGCATTGAAATCTGCAGCAATTTGCGGAAGGCTTGACTTCTGTCACATAGAACGATTCTCTTCAGTCGTCGTTTGCTCGTTCTTCCAGGATCTTTTTCCGGCAGCGGCGATGTCGGAGATTTGATGTGTTACCGGATTCGTGAGATTCGCGATTCACTCGTGATATGGTCGTAGGAGAACATCGTCGTAGGGGAAAATCCCCACTTCACCGTTGCCTCGGAGATGTTGTATCCCATCGCCCTTGCGGCGGCTCTAATAGCAGACACTTGTCTTATATAGTCGTCGCCGAGCGCAGCGCTGTATTCTGCCTGCAACATATCTCTATATTTGAATACGCTACCTATACCAGTTTCTTTGGCGATTCAGAGTATTTACTTATCGTACACTGGACCACTGCATTCACGGAAAACATGGGTATCTTTTACACTGTGTGACAAAGCGACATAGCTGCGCCTATACCTGAAGTTGGCAGTTCACAGAAACATCTCAAAATTAAAACTTTGTGCCGATCTCTAATCCACATTCTTTCCTTCAGATGGAAATGATTTGCCGACTGATTTATCTCTTTTGGTCTAATAGAAGAAGGAATACCGAGGAGTAATAGTTTAGCCACAATCTAACGTCGTTCACAGATTTACTCGACAGAGGAGTGCGCGTTGTTGTAGAACTTCCCGACAGATAGTGTGTCTCAAGACTAACTTGCCTATCGCGAGCAATGCTTCTACCGATTGACCTCGCGATCGCTCACCGTGAAAGCTGCAGTTCTTCAAGAACCCCTCTTTTACTTTCCCAACCTGATACAGCTCGCCTACTGTTCTGGCTCAAGCGGTCACATTCCTGCCAGTATCGCTGAAGTACACAGTTTCATGTCTCGGAAGTTCTATAAAGGAGCAATCCCCAGTAAACAAAAAAGGCCACATTTTTTAAAAATGTTGTCCATTTGGTAAGAGGAATTATCTCCAGAAGACACGAGTCTTTCATATAAAAATTCATAATTCTTCCTAAATATTAACTAGCGAAATCACAAGGCTGCAGCCAAAACAACTCGTGTTCACACACAGCTTGCTGATATCTTTGTACTTTTGCCAAGTGTCTACATTATCATAGCCTATTTTAAAAATTAAAATCCCACACAAAAAATATAAATGTATTTGGAGATAGATTCGTCAAGATAAACTAAAAAGCCACCCAAATGGAATTCGTGCTTGATACTTTAATAGACAAACACTGCGTTTTGGCATAGAGTGTCATGAAAAACTTACGAGACTCGTTTCAGAAACCAGATTTCTTTTTTGAAGATTCGTATACTTTTATTTTCAGCCATATGTCCAACTTCATTCGTAAACCCTTTTCACACTGTGTAACTTGTTAGATACTTCTATCAGGTCTATTGACATTTTTCGGAGAAGAGTAGGCGAGTGTTCATCTCTTTCTGGAAGTAAAAATCCTTGGCTTTAACACTTTTAGGTTGTTCATGAAAACAACTGTTTGTGGCTTATTGGCAACAACAGGTCTCCATTCTAACCTTAGATAAAGTGAATGAGAGAAAAAGAAAATAAAACAATTGTTTCAACATATCAGACAAATTTATTAAGCATACAAAACGATTCATTGTTCAAAAACAAGAAAACAACTAATCTTAAACATTTTAACATGCAGATTTGTGTCATTAGTGAAGTGATGAGCATCTTTGTACAGTCCTCACAGCCATTAACTAGTTGTCGAACCGATCTGGTGAGCCGTATTCAGTATCCATAATCGCCTTCGTAGCCTCCAGCTCCACCGCTGACGCCTGTAACAGCATCACCTAGTCAGCTACTAGTACATCTGCTACTGATCTACGGCAATGACACAGTGACCACGAACCACTCAGGAGAAAACACTGCTAAATTGTCGGGATATAAAATTGGTAGAGTTCTCCCCGTAAATTGCACGCCGTGACACGAACACATCTATAAATGAAGATACATTATTTCTTTATAACCAGGACTCACCGTGGTGCGAGTGGTGCACGACGGGGTGGAAGCCGGACTTGTCTGCGTGGTACTTGACGGTGCGCACGCTGCCGTCCGCCTCCTTGAGCGAGTACTCGCCAGTCACGACGTCTCCGTCGCGGTGCTCCTTCTGGGAGTGGTGGTCCCCTGTGTGCCCGTCAGACACCCCGTACTCGAACTCGTACTTCGGGTACGCCTGTCGCAGAAGAATGAAGATGGAAACATTCGTTACTCCGTAACAGTCAATATTAGTAGTGAAACTTCCTGCCAGTTACAATTTCAAAGAGGAGTAGGACTCGAATGGGAAACTTTCACCTTTCGTAGACAATGGTTTACTTCTACTAGTACCTCTCCCCTAATCTCCACCTTCTGAACCGGGCCTGGACAGCTCAGCAGGCAAAAGCACTGCCCATGAAACACAAGGTTCTGGGTTCGAGTCTCTGGTGCAAAGTCTTAATCTGCTGGGAAATTTAAAAACAGCGCAATCTCTAAGTAAAGTGAATAACTAATTCTCGAATATTAGCACTAAACTGAGGTTCTGATTCCTATTGTGGCGTCACCAACGAAGTTAGTAGTAAATATTATACTGAGCTGCGGCTCTATGTGTGAGAGATAGCAAACATGGCAAATCTCTTCAAAGTGGGAGAAATATGTTGTATTTTTTTTTTTTTGTATGGTGTTCTTTAGCTACAAATAGTGTCACATGCACTATAATAAGAGTCCACCAAAGCATATATAAAACACAATATTACATATTTACATATAATGATAACAACTTGAGTATATTTAGGTGCACTTGAAAATACACCATGCTCGAAACCGATAGCAATGAATAAAAAAGACCAAAAAAACAGCTCTGGTGGATTACCACTGCAAAGAAATATGAAGGCCTACATAAATAGAGAATCTAGATAAAATTCATATGTTTGGTACATTGTTACGCAGAAAATTATGTATTTCGACTGCATTTCGTCCAACTCAGTACCCCCCCCCCCACCACCCACTCCCCCCCCCCCTCAGTACAACTACAATTGCTTCTTGCTTAGGTGCTTTGTCACACAATTTTAAGCCGGTCGGAGTGGCCGTGCGGTTCTAGGCGCTACAGTCTGGAACCGAGCGAACGCTACGGTCGCAGGTTCAAATCCTGCCTCGGGCATGGATGTGTGTGGTGTCCTTATGTTAGTTAGATTTAATTAGTTCTAAGTTCTAGGCGACTGATGACCTCAGAAGTTAAGTCGCATAGTACTCAGAGCTATTTTTTGACACAATTTTAACGTTGGAATCGTTATGGAGACATTCATTTAAAGTTATGACTTGCACTCAAAAATTTACAAGTTCAGCAGTGTGCCTGTTGACTTATTGAATGGACTAACCATCTACTGTGCACAGAATAAATCGAAGTGAGAAGAAAGTAATCATAAGTAGCAGAAATGAAGTCAGCGATAAAAACTTCTCATCAAAACTGGGGGATCACGAAATAAATGAACTGATGGCATTTTGCAATCTTGGAGGCAAAATAACATATTAAGGACGAAACAAGGACACGAAAGGCAGACCAACATGGGCAAAGAGGGCATTACTGGCCAAAAAGGAAACTGCTAGTTCCAAACATTGACCTCAATTTGCTGGAGAATTTTGTGAGATTGCAAGCACGGAAAACAGCAGTGCATGGTAATGAATCATGGACTACGTGGGAACTGGAAAAGAAGAGAGTCGGCAGCTTTTGAGATGTGGTGCTCGAGGAGGAACTCGTAAGACAGTAAATAAGATTCTCTACAGAATTTGCGAAGAAAGGAACTTGTTGAAAAAACTGAAAAGAAGCAGGGCCATGATGGTAGGACTTAAGACATCACCGAATATCTGCCATGATACTAGAGGAAACTGCAGAGAATAAAACCTGCAGTGAAAGACACGAATTGGAACATATCCTACAAATAATTGAATACGTGGGATGTAAGTGCTACTCTGAGATGAAAAGGTTAGCACTAGAGAGGAAGTGGAGCCTGAACCAATCAGCAATCAGAGGACTGCTGAAAAAATGACAAAGATAGAGAATTCTGCATCATCACAGGAATTAGGACACAACTAAAAAATAAAGCCGCAATCGTAGCTTTCTTTTTTCCCAATTTCTGTGAAATCTTCACAGTGCAAACAAATCAAAATACTGCCACAATCACAATGCCGAATATTGTACTTGTGGCAACACTCGTAGCACAACTTCTCATGGGGAGGAGGTAAATTTATTGAAACATAATCTTTCGTTTTCTTTATCAAATTAGCTTTTTAGACGTCCTTAACTGTGGAGACAAGTGTATTTGTAAGTAACACAAAGGGGCCTAACCCTTTACAACACGTTATCCCATCAGCATACAATATGCAGTGTGGAGACTTACAAGAATAACTCTCACAATGTCCTCGTCTTCATGTGCGCTTTACCTTGCATCTATCTCATTTTACTGAGAAGTTTGACATTCAAGTTGCAGAACCTCATTTCCTTATTCCAATTCGTTTCTCACATTGATATCAGGCTTCTTCCGTAAACTCATACTGTTGCTTTCCCCACCCTGTTTCACCTTCTCTTACATATGTAATCTATCCACCAGTGTTTATTTGAGCTAGTAGCCTGCTTCTGCCCCGTGTTGGCTATTTGTGCTATCACCCTTCCCGCCATTTCTCTCTCTCGCTCTCTCCCGCTCTCTTTTAAGATTTTCTGTCCAATGTAGACTGATACTTTCATAGATTGCGTTCTCTTTTTTATGTCGTTCTAATAGCTGTTAATTTTCACAAGCAGCACTTTTGTACGACTTTCTAGGCAATCACTCCTGTTTGGCTCTCTTCCATCCGTCTGAAAATCTGCAGACACGATGATTGATCTACAGCGGCGTTCGGATAACCGTCAACGCATTCCAGGCTTCGTCCCTCCCAACTTATAATCGCTATAGTACTTGATCAAACAACCATTCAAAAGGCAGACGCAGACACTCGAAAGGACGCTCCTGGCTTCAACAATAGGGAAATTTGCGAATCTGTTAACAATGCTCTCAAATTTTCGAGTGTCCTCCCGTTTTCGCGTCCCATTCAACTAGGTTTGAGAACAAGTTTTTACAGTTCAATCCCACGTACAAGGCAGTCAATATGTACCTCACGAAACAAAAATAAAATTGTTAATGAGGCAATTTAACAAAGAAACGCCGTTAACAACCATGCACCTTGCTAGCAATTGAAAATACTGACACATATTTACCGTCGTTATTTCAGCTAATCGTTCGCGAAACTCTCGCTAGCTGGAGACACTAATTATACCATATTCAAGCGCAGGGTTTCCCAGACTGTGTTCTGCGGAACACCGGTGTTCTGCAGTAAGTGAACAAGTGTTACTCGAAAAACTATTACTAACATGGCAATTTTTGCGACGCTTTGGCGATAGTAATTATTTTTTAAATAATTAATTATGATTTCCGTGTTATGATTTGAAGTAGTCACTGAATAAAACAAGTTTATTTCACGTTTTAAAGATGTTGATAAACTTTAAAATAAACATAGTGTTCCCTCAGAGTATCAGGTGTCTCAAAGTGTGCTGTCAGAGGAAAAGTTTGGGAACCCCTTTTCTAGAACCCTGTAGCGAGACATTTACGAACTTGGCGTGCCTTTACTACAGCTGACAGAGTTGCCAGTGCCTGGAAAAGAAAGTATCTGTAACATCATCAGAACATTAATGTTAAACGTCGATTAAAGGGTAATAAAGAGAGATACGAAAAGGGAATCTAGAGTGTAATTTCAGATACTGTCAACTGGAGCACACGATCTGTTTCCAATTCGCTCTTTTATACGTTTATCTCTTGACCGCACTTGGTAGATAAATTACATTTGACAGGTTTACACTGTAGTCATAATTAGAACTAAATATCCTGTATCTTGCTGTGAAAGAAACACGGCGAGTCGTAATCACTCACTGTGGTGATTAAGAATTAAATCAAGTGACCACAATGACTCTTTGCTTCACGGATTTGCTTTCTAACAAGATTCCGAGCTTTTAGTTCTGGTAGTTACTGTCTGAGACGAAAACAGTTAACCGTAATTTATCTATCGAATTTGGTCAAGACATTTATAAATAAAATATTCAGTCACTCCACTTAGCTGTAAGCAGTGGAACGTGAAAATCATGTGGAGGTCGTTAGAACACCCACAAGCTTAACCATGGGCGTATTCCGCATGAGTGCAAAGCATGCAGGCTGGACAAGATGTGCTGCACCTGCACGTGCGCTTCCTTGTAATAATACTCGAAACCTATAGGCAAAGCGGTGTGGTAGTCTTTAGCCGTTTGTGACGTCACACCAAGCTCGTGTGAAAGATGGATAGAGGCATGCAGTAGGAAGATTGCATTCAGCACGTTTACGTTTTCTCTTCTCTTATCCTGGATCCAACATGCATTAGTGAATTTACTGATGGATGAATGCATCGTGTCTAATGTGACTGAATGTTATTTTAGCAAAACGAGTGATTGTAACAGTGACGTTGTGGTAAGTGTTTTTAACGAATCTTACCACTCACGGTTGTCCGTGAAAACTTAGATATTCTTAAGAATTTTCTATCAGTTCCCTGTCTCAGTAATTTAAACACAGATAAAAAAAAATCATAAATTTCATACGAACATTTAATCCTGATAATTACAACGAAACAATTTGATTTCGTGGCAGTGAAACATTTCGTAAACTGTTCTGTTGGCCATGTCTGTGTCTTGGAAATGATAGATCACTTTGGGACAATAAATATCGTGGTTAATCGGACCTTGATAATCTGCACACTGCAATTCCACAGTATGAAAAATCAGAATCCCATATCCATGTATGGATAGCCCTGGGCACATCTGGAAAATGTTGCATTGATTTGCTACTAGATGAGAAGACACGTGCAAGAATTTTAGATGCACAATGAACCAGTGAAACACAGTTGTCAAACGGAGACACGGACAGAAGCCACATGCTGTTTACGACATCTAGCATACAGGAAGGGCTGCGACTTCGACAATAGATACAATTACTTTGGAAACACAAAACTGATACACAATTGCTATCAATTGAACACGTTGATTTCTCATTATGTTACGAGACTTTCTATTTAACTTCCATTAGTGTTTGTCTGAAGATCATATTACACTGACAGACGTTATATTAAACATTGTGCAGTCAAAATACTTGTAATTGCATTTTGGGCAAAAGAAGTGGGAGACGTGAAACCTGTGCATTAAGATATACAATGGCTTTGAGAAAATAGGGTGCAAGGCTGAAGGAAGGAGGAGAGAAAGGAGAATTGCACAGAAACGTATGAAAACGATGACTAAAGGAGAATGTACCTTGAGATATTAGGTACTACAATCATGCAGTTAAACGTTTGATTTGATTTGCTGCCTCACTTACAGTTTAGTGAAATGTTTGACTCAAAGAAGTTCTCAAGCTTGGCAGATGTGTTTCCCATGTAGGCATTTGAAAAATTAAGGACAATGTACAAAAAGTTTTTTCATATTGTTGTATTAAATTCTGAAATGTAGATTATGTTTTCGTCAAAACATCTTACAGACTAGTTTTCGAAGGAAACATAAGGTTTCCTGCATCAAAATTTACTCCACATTTAACTTCCGGAATCATATAAGCTCTATGTATTGATTTTAACCAGCCGGCTACATCGTCATCAGTAGAACGACCATTGACCACAATGAAAAGAATAAAGACTTCCGTCTGCACTATCCATCTTGTTCGCAGAAAAGGACCTGTTGATGCAGATTAAATTTCAAAGCTCATTTTTCGATGACATTGCCGAGGAGTTTTGCAAGAAGAGCCGCAGAGCTGAGTTCCACAAGGAGACAGTCCGACACCAAACGGTTCCAGTCATTCTACCAAGAAGGAGGTACACGGCTCGGTTGTCTGTAGTTCAACCATGCCTAGACGGTCAATATTGCCGTTCGATTGCCTCCAAATTGTTACTTTGTGCCAGGAAGGGCTCTCAACAAGGGAAGTGTCCAGGCGTCTCGGAGTGAACCAAACCGATGTTGTTCGGACACGGAGGGGATACAGAGAGATAGGAACCGTCGATGACATGCCTCGCTCTGGCCACCGAAGGGCTATTACTGCAGTCGATGACCGCTACCTACGGATTACGGTTCGGAGGAACCCTGACAGCAACGCCGCCATGTTGAATAATGCTTTTCGTGAGGCCACAGGACGTCGTATTACGACTCAAACTCTGCGCAATAGGCTGGATGATGCACAACTTCACTCCCAAGGTCCATGATGAGGTCAATCTTTGCAACCATGCAGCGCGGTACAGATGGGCCCAGCAACGTGGCGAAAGGACCGCTCAGGAATGGCATCATGTTGTCTTCACCGATGAGTGTCGCATATGCCTTCAACCATACAATCGTTGTGTTTGGAGGCAACCAGGTCAGGCGCAACGGCTTAGACTCACTATCGAGCGAGTGCAGTAAGGTGGAAGTTCCCTGCAGTTTTGGATTGGTATTATATGGGGCCGACGTACGCCGCTGGTGGTCATGGAAGGCACCGTAACGGCTGTACGATACGAGAATGCCATCCTCCGACCGATAGTGCAACCATATCGGCAGCATATTGGCGAGGCATTCGTGTTCATGCACGTCAATTCGGACCCCCATGTTGCACATCTTGTAAATGACTTCCTTCAGGATAACGACATCGCTTGACTAGAGTCGCCAGCATGTTCTCCAGACATAAACCATATCGAACATGCCTGGGATAGATTGAAAAGGGCTGTTAATGGACTACGTGACCCACCAACCACTCTGACGGATCTATGCCGAATCGCCGTTGAGGAGTGGGACAATCTGGACCAACAGTGCCTTGATGAACTTGTGGATAGTACGCCATGACGAATACAGGCATGAATCAATGCAAGTGGACGTGCTAAGGGGTATTAGAGGTACCGATGTGCACAGTAATCTGGACCACCACCTGTATGGTGGTACGACATGCAATGTGTGGTTTTCATGAGCAATAAAATGTGCGGAAATGATGTTTACGTTGATCTCTATTCCAATTTTCTGTACATGTCTCGGAACTCTTGGAAGCGAGGTAATGCAAAACTTGTTTTGATGTGTACACATGTTATGAGACGCAATAGTAGTAGTGATTCTGAACAAAAAACTTCATATGAACATATGACCTATTGTGAATGGTTTCCGAGATAGAACACGTTTGTCACTTTTGTACATTCTTCTTTAATCACTCGAAAACCGCACACACCAACGAAAACGTGTCTCAGTACACAATTGAACTAAATTAAATTTGCGTCAAAATAGGTCCTATTTTTTTGTCTAGGATTGTTTGCGAGAGAACGCGGGAATATTGAAAATCTCGCGCGACGCGGGTGCGCTGTAGGTTAAGTACTTTTTGGAGACTAGTTTGAGGTAGTTTTCCGACTTGATCGACCACAAGCGTCCTGTATCAAAATGTTCGTCTCAACTTCCTCTGTGTTACTGTGGTACATTGTAAATAATGACAATTAATAATACAGAAAATAAATAGAAATGTACGTTAAAAGTGTTCCATCTCAGAAACCATTCAGAATAGGGAATATGTCCACATCAAGTTTTTTGTCCAGAATCAGTAATGCTATCACCCGTCAAAACACGTACCTTTCCTCCTGACTCACCCTGTACACATGTGGAACCGATAAGTTTCATTTTGCGTGCCTTAACAATGCCACAGCGCTCAACTCACTGAGCCTTCTGGAACTGGAAGCCTATAAGGTCTGAACCTCAAAGAACAACGCCACCTGACTTCTGCTGCTAGGAGGTAATTGACGTTTCGAGGCGCAGCATTAATACCAGCTACAATATTTTTTAAAAAAGAAAAACATCGCTCTTATCAACAAACTGAAAAAAGTTGAGCGCAGTTATTTACATCCATGTGTAAAGTAGTCGAAATGCTTAAAGGCAATTTAAACTCTGTAATACGTTATTGAAAAAATATTTTACTGTATCTTTCAGGGCGGCGGCTCCGCCTCGCAGCGGCGTCTGCTTAGGTCCACTGTTGCACTCACCACGTAGTCGACGCTGTGACCATGTCCATGTCCATGGCCGTGACCATGGTCGACCTCTACGGGATGCCCCGGGCCCACGACAGGCGCTGATTGGTGGACGTAAGAGTGCGCGTGCCCGCCGCACAGCACCTCCTGCCATCTAGCGGCCGCCGCCAGCACCAGCAGCGCGAACACCATCTGGCGGAACAGGTGCGGTGAGCGGTCAGAGATGGCGGTTACATTGCGAAACACTTGTGCCGGGATAAGGCCCAGCGGAAGAGAAACTGGACGGCACAGCTTGCTCAATTCGTTTGGACACGAAGATATTGAGAACAAAAGGACCAAAATGTAAGAAAGGAATGCGAGGTGGAGCACTATCTGGAGTGTTGGCGCTATGCTACCAGGAAGGAAATGCGTATGAACGTCTTTCAGGTGTGGCCTCGTCCGTGACATTGATAAGTCTACAGTATGTACAGGCAATGAACAAAAAGTGCATAGCTGCATCATAGCAGCCCAGTGAATGTTGATAATTTCAGTCTCGACACCCAGCTCTAATTACCGAACCATGTATGAAGGTCATCATTTGGACTGCCACCCACAAAACTGCAGTACAACTTAGCATCTGCGCTGTGCGAAATCCCACAAGGAAACATTTCCATCAGTTTCTTTAAATCACGGCCGCGTCTTGTCACTGTCCGCGCGGTTCCGCCCGTCGGAGGTTCGAGTCCTCCCTCGGGCATGAGCGAGTGTGTTGTCCTTAGCGTAAGTTAGGTTAAATGGTGCGTAAGCTTGGGGACCGATGACCTCAGCAGTCTGGTCTCATAAGGCCTTACCACAAATTTCAAAATTCCAATTTAAGTCACGTTCCACAACCGTTGTGAAGTTTCTCCTATCCTGTACCAACAGTGTAACTTACGATATTAAAAACAGGGTAGCAGTTACGTGAAGACACAAACACAAAACCATAAGTTTTCATCTGCAGAAATGTTTGTATCAAAGTCGCAGAGCCCATGTCTGTTCTAGAAATTCGTAGCCTCCATATTCTATTAAGAACTCAGAGTTGGTTGAAACCCAATGCATAAAGTAGCAAAATTTTAGAAAACATGAAGAATATACATGGAAAAGATTTATTACGCTGCTCAAAAGGTAGTATGTTTATAGGAAGAATCTGAAACATTAGGTCTAGCGATGTGCAAAATAAATTTGTTTGCATGCCTCATGTGGACAACAACTATCAGCTAATTTAGATTAATAATCAGATGTTTCAGACACAAATATAGCTAAAGATCGATAGCACGTAAATACCCAAAGAATACGGTGACAGTAGGTGGTAGCTTTAATTTGCTAACTAATCGGTAAACAACGCATATGTCATTGATGTTAAGGAGAAATGGTCTATCGAAGTTCACACTGGACGCATTATCAAACAAGTGTCTCTAACAGGTCATATGCAAAAGAAATATGTTAGGCCCACCGGTTACAGTCAGAACCAATCTTTCGAGAGCGTAGCCATGGAGAAGTCTTAGTGATCTCTTCGGGGACGATGATCCCCAAGCCAAAAAATTCATCAAGAAAGCTAGGAAAGCTAGGAGAGTACTTGTATATGATAGAACTGGTAGAAAATTACTAACATCCTGCAAAGATAAAAATTAGTTCAAATTTGATGAATAGAGAAAACATGCAAGCACATATCAAACACGATAAAAACACATAAAAAATAACAAGTAAAATACGACAAAGACCTTCTATACTTTAGTGATGCATTTCAGAGATCGTTCCAGAAAAAGAAAGTGTTACAGTCTCACTAGAAAGAGAAAATAGACAACTGACATAGAAAACTTAAAGGCTAGTTGTGAGTCTTGCAGAAGTGTCAAACATGTGGCCTACAACATTTTCCACGTACAGACCTGGCGATAGAGCTCTCAAAAAATCATAGGGAGTTCTGATCAAATAAATGCTCTCTGGTGTCGAAACTTAACAGACAGAAAAATGAAATTTTAAAACATGCATTTAAAAATATATTCTCGCATGACGATATTATTGCATAGTGAGACACATTTACGAGAAAGCTCCGGTATTGAAAAATGTTTAAAATCACCAAAAGACTCCAGACCCTGACGGATTTTGTATTAGATTTGATAACGGCCAAAATTCCAAGCTCACGTTTACTGGGAAATCACTTGTACAGCGAATAGTCTCACATGAGTGCAAAATGGCGCCGGTCAGTCCTGTTTACAAACAAGATGAACGAAATGGTGACAGGTGTATAGGGCAGTATCGCTAATGTCTTCCTATTGCAGAATGCAGAGCATGTTCTATTAAAGGATCAGAATGGGTTCGGCAAAAACCAGTTTCGATGTTTTGTAAATAAGCAGATAGATTCCGTCTTACGAAATCCTTTCAACGTTGTATCATAGTCATGACTGACAACAATGATAGAAACCAATTTTTGCTTGGCTAGAAGAATTTTGAATAACAGAACCCAGTACGATACAACTGACGGAAAATGTTCAGCATAAATGAAAGAAATGTTAGGTATGTCTCAAGAAAGTTTTGCAAATGTTCTCAGTTTACATAAACGACTTATTAGAAAGGGTCAGCAGCAAATAGCAGATTTTTCGCTGACGTCGATGTTCTCTGCAGCAAAGCATTGTAGCTGGGCGATAGTCAAGAAATGGCAGAACGAGTTAAACAGTATGTCCACCTGGTGTACTGACCGATAGCTCTCTTCATATGTGTATAAATTTAAGATAATAACCAAAATAAAGAGAGCCCAGCAGTGTCTGATTACGGATTAGTGATAAGCGTCTGCATTTCGTCACATTATTTAACCCTTCGTCACCATTAGGACGTTTGAGTCCCACGATAGTCTACCAGAGAACTAGTGGGAATTTGCTGCATGATATTACTACATATCGCCGTCCCACTAGTGAAGGAACGTCTGCTAATAGTTTGCAGAATTCTTACTGACTGCTCCTGTGCATTGTGCTGTCTTTTAAGTTTTGTTGTTAACTCTGTGACCCGTATTCTCGCAACGAGTTAGTTGGCGCCTGCATCCAGGCTACCCAACTAACAGGTATGCAATGCGGGCTAATATCATGGCGTCCCAGGCGGTTCGCGTCGGCGAACTAACACACCTATTGACGTTTAGCGCATCACACAGCGTGCCCTTACTGAGCACCTGTTATGTGAGTTACAACCTGGGAGAGATACTCTATCCATTAATGTTTGTCTCTTTTCCGTATGTCTTGCAGTTTCTGCGTAGTCATCTTCTGAAGCCGCAAAGATACTGACAACAGACACTGAACTCCTTCACAGACGAACTGTTTGTCCGTTAACGGGTCAGCACAGCTAACAGAAAAATGTTCATGTCACTTGAATGGTTTTCTTTCGAGGAAAAGGTTCCCGCGTAGCCTTATTAGGTAACTTTATGTATCCGGTATGCTAGGATGATTGTGAAATTATTCTGCTTCCTCCATAGTACAGGGTCGTTTTAATTAAACTTCTGTTACTTGAGCTAGTGCAGACGGAAAACTATTTACCGTATTGTTACACAACTTCATACGAATGATGATCAAACAGTGCGCTGCAGGATTTGGGTTGATAGTACTGAGTTGCCGTTAGGCGCCGGCACTGGTACTACGACATAGGGTTGAAACATATGCATCACATGCGTTACAGCTGGAGACGGTCAAGGTGAGTATGGACAAGATGAGCAGGGCTTTAAATGCAAACCTGTTTCATCAAAACGACATCAAACGCTTCTGGTCTTTGCAAGTATCGATGCATTAAAGGAGTACAGAGAGGTCATCTAGGGTTGAATATCATGATTCGGAAGTTCGAATTAACAGGCGATTTAGGAATTGCTCCTGGAAGAGGTCGACAGCCAATTGCACCAAAAAGTGTTTAAGAAGTTGCTGTTGCCATGGCTGAGAGTACTAGACCCAATGTGCGATCTTCAGACAGTGTATGGACGGAGTCACAACAGGTGAACTTCCGTGGTCCACCGTTCGAAAATTTCTGCGAACAATTGTGAAATGGTATCTCCAGTGCGTTTCCAGGCTGTCGTGGATGCAGATGGTCGTCAGTCTAAGTAACGTTTGTAACCTTGGCGAACCATCAGAGTATCATTCTGCACCTTTTATCGTTTTGTGGTTGGTTCGTATTGATAACGCAATATGGTGAATTTCACCACAGAAGAACCACCCATGTTTTTCATTGCAGTCAAGTTGCGGCAGATGTCCAAGCTCTTTTCTTCTGTAGCCAGGGTATGTGAGTCAAACTCTGTATGCACTTTTTTTTTCCAACACTTTCTAGACAATGTCTGATTTAGAGATGTTCAGTTCGTTGCATCATTGCGATTTGTGACACAACAACGTTGACACACTACATTCGCACGTCTATTACCAAACACTGCTTACTGACAACTGAGTGGTCGAACGCACATCTATTGTTTATAATTTTTTGTTCAAGTTGCCACCGTGGTTGTGGTACTGACGTCGTTTATGTGTCAGGAATAAAATCTGTCTAGGAACGTTATGGACGGATACGTTAGCCTTGAATCTTTCCTTCTGCCTTTTGGATGATGACTGAATGCTCTTGCTTACTTCATTATGAACAACTTTTCTCAACAAATTATCGTCCTCGTATTACTACATATCCATAGATAACTTCGGTAAATTTTTGTCATGAATAGAAATGAGTCTGCGATGAATTTCAGTAGCTAATTCCCATATCACGACAAGAAACGGAATCGCAGTAGAATCTTCGTACTTACTGGTATTTTGAATCGATATTGTCATTATCGTGAAGTCACTTTTTCTTAGTACAAACGTACTTCATAAGGCAAACTGAAATCATCATTTAATGACGACGACGGCATTGTCATTAAACAGCACGTAGGTTCAAGTAGACACAGATGGCTAAGGCAACCGGCCGGGGCCGGTTTTAACAAACCTACCTAACACAATCTTGACTAATAAGGTAGTACAGGAATTTGACACCTGCAACCGTCGTAAAGCCAGTATGGTGTCAGTGCAGCCACCCTCGTGGCACACGTGAAGCTGACGATTAGCGAAACGTCAGTGCAACCAACTGTGAAAAAGTTTCTCTAATTTTAAATACGTTTGCGTCTTTACATTAAACGTAGCTCTCACAGTTCCTTGCCTTTGCCCGCATCTAAAAGGTTTTTTGGAACTGCTGTGAAACAGAGACGATAAACATTTCAGACCAGAAGGGAACAGAGGCTTTTGAAATGTGGTTCTACAGAAGAGATGGCTACGTCTACTAATCAGTGAGGAAGTACTGAACCAAATTTGCAAACAGAAAAATTTAAGTCCTAACCTAATTAAAAAAGGAACCTAAGACATCAAGTAATCGCCTATTTTGTTATGGAGTAGGGTGAGGGGATGTGGGTACGGAATTTTGGAAGGAGACCGATGCTCGAATACAGTAAACACGTCCAAATGAATGTAGACTGAAGCAGACTTGTACGGATGAAAGGACACGTACAGGGTGGATTAGTGTGGAGAGCTACATCAAACCAATCTTCGGAATGAAGTCTTCAACGATACATCCCGCCTACCTGCTGTGATTATTCCAGAGGTTGCTCGGAGTAGGCAAGGCTGGAGAAATAAATAATTCTAATTTTTTCAAAATAAAACCTGGATGTGGGAAGCGAAACGGAGACGTGAACCCCTGAGCCACTTCGAACAGTTAACACTTTTCAAGGGAAGATAGATAGACTTGGATCACAGATACTGCGTAAATTAGCTTGTCAATGGCAAGTATTATTACTGACCGTCACCACGAAACACCTACTTTCGCAGCAAAATGAGTCTTGACTTGTGATCAACACCGCAACTCACCTGACTGCGAAGCATTGTCGTGTCTGTCTGTTGTCCCTGCTGTGCGGTTCACTTCACTGGTAACCAGTAGCTTGTAGGTCTCGCTTTTATACGCCGCCACAGGCGGCTGACGTTTTTCGTCAATTTGCTGGAGGCACGCGTTACACGGCAACCGCCGTCTGGTCGCCACGCACTGGTGATTTCGCTGAAAAAGCAGCTATAAGCGCTGGAGTTTTGTGGCTGATGGTGACAGCTAGCTGCATAACTGCAGGCGACCGTGATTGGGCACACTGCCCGCACGAGCGACATTGTGAAGGACGCAGAAGAAAGCCCTGACCACCGCGACGACCACTAACGGCGTTACCACTGCAGAATTACTCAATGGCCGATGGACGAGCTCCTATGACAACTTCCTGCGTTTATGAAAAACACCAAGACATGTGATCAACACGTTTAGACTGATAATTGGTATTTACAGATATGTTTCTAAACATCGCACATAAAAACGAAATTTTTCGTGCTCTTACCTCGGTTTCTATTGGTGATAAAAAAGTAGGGTCAAATGTTTTTGATAGCCTTGGGCTAGGGACCATTTGTACAGCCAACAGAAGGATCGTTTTAGTTTCACTATCCTACAGTACAGGATCAAAAGTGTGAATATTGCACACTTCCTCTTCTTTGGCAGGTGGAGAAACTCGGTTAGTTCTTGATGGGGCTTGTAGAGGCACCATTAATCCACGAGCGGTTCCTCGAAACCACCCCCCCTCCCCCCCCCCCCCCCCCCCCCCCCCCCCCCGCCGTCACCAGCGGATCAAAACCCAGCCCAGCCGAAAGTTACAAAATGTCTATGTACAGCTAACGGCTGAAATTTGTGCGGTATGTTCCTAAGATCCTGATCTCGAATAATCTCGAAAATTTTCTTGATATGTTTATCCCTTTCCCAGATACAGAAGTTCAAAGTTTCCTAACTCGTAGGGGAACTCGAGGCAGAACGGGATAGCGGGGCACAATGGGAAATTGCTCTTTTCTAGACTGGATAGAGTTGCAACCTGTTGTATGGGCATGTAACTATTTCTCCGAATGGAAGGGAAGTGAGGGCAGCCATTCTGATTTAGTTTGAAGTGCGAGATCTAAGTGAATTGTTGTCCGTCACGTTACCGCTTGCGTTGTTCTAACGTTTGGTGAATTTCAACGCCAGGTAAGCTGTTAATTGTTAATTGTATACCCTAAAATGACACATTCCCTTGAAGTGCATGGCTTTTGTTATACTTTTGTTGTTTAACGCGTTTAAATATGTCAGTTATTACACTCCATAAAAGTTGTTAACCTCAAAAGTGCTCTTGGGGCGGAAAGGGACGCGGCAGAATGGGATAGTGTCCCGTTCTGCCCCGTCATATTTTGATGCAAGTAGAAAGCAAACCCAGGCTGGATGTTCATGGATGACAGATTCTCCCAACCAGCTATGTTCGCCGAACAACTCAGCTTTCCAGATATCGCCCGAGGCTGTCATTCCAATCCCACTAATCTGTCAAAATACTCGGCGGACTACAAGACGAAAAGAAAAAAACGGTCGTATTAACAGATTCTCCTTATAAGAAGAATTTGCAGAATGCTGTCGCACGTAAAGTGGGCCTACAGAAAGAAGGAGGGTGCACAAATAGAAACAATGTCAGGACAGAGACGTCAGGTGCAATGCAACTTAAGGCAAAAATATCAAACAGTACACACAAAAAAACCAAAACAGAGGACATCAAAGACCTTAAGAAAAATAAAAGGAAGAAGATGATCAAGAAGAGAGAATCAGAGAGAGAGGATGCTGAGTGTCTCTACTGTGGGGACTTCTACTCCGTTTCTAATGAGGGCTGGGTCGCATGCCAGAGTGGGCACACAACTCATGTGCTGGCATAGACAGTGAAGATGAAGAGGAAATACTGACTCGTGGATATTGTCGAAAGGGCTAGTAGTTAGTGGTTTGGTGGTTATTAAGCATTGCACAATTTTTGGAATGACATTAAAATATTTTCTTATTTTGAAGAATGACTTTTTAATTGTTTAAATTACACATTCCTTAGTCTGAATTGCCTGTTATACAACATTTTGTCATAGTTTAATACGAAATTCGTAATTCAAATTCAACGTTTGTGCAATAATTTAACAAAAAATACCCTTGTCCCATTCTGCCCCGTGGGTGGAGAGTAACGGGAAATATGCAAGATTTTCTTTGAAAAATTGTAAACAATACAAAACTTATTGTTTTAAGTGATTTTAAAATGAAGTACATTAGGTTACACTACAAGGTTGTTGTTTTTTTTTTTTTTTTTTACTTTAAGAAGTGTTTCCTTGTGTTCCCTATTTTATAGACATTGTTAAACATTAAGTATCCCGTTCCGCCCCGAGTTCCCCTACACGTAAAATATGCAGGTAAAAATGAAATAAATTGTTTGATGACAGTATACCCGTGATAAACCCATGATTTAATCAAACTGACGGGTATGCTCGTGAATGAATGATACATTTGCGTAAATTCATAGGCAGTTTCTGAGGAAACCCAAAAAAAACGTTTTTCGCCATTTTTTCGCCATCAACAGAGGACCACACCCCAGTCTCAGCTTCCAAGATGGCTATTCCCAGCGAATGGCTGTAATTTTTTTAGGATGTACTCCTAAAATCTCGGTCTCGAAAAACCTTGTAAATTTTCTAGATATCTTTACCCGTTTATTATGCTGGGGCAATGGTAGCAGAAAAAAGACGGAGAAGAAATAAATACTGGAAAATTGTAGACAGTGGTTGTGACACAGAAAGAGCGAAGGAGACAACGGCATTATGTGAGAAATATAGGGACATAGTCCTAGTAGAAAGTGAAAGAACAGGGACAGGAAAAGAGTGAAGGAGACAGATCATGTGCAAGCGGGTGAGAGCCAATGATAATGAGAGGCAGAGACAGCGGGGAAGAGAGAGACTGTGATAGTGAGAAGAAATAGCAGTAGTGGGAAGGAACGAATGAGACAGTAGCACTAAGAGAGAACAAGAGTGAGACAGTGACAGTGAGACGGGACAGTAGTAGCAGGACAGAAAGGAGGAGACTTAATGACAATCAGTTGGGCCGAGGAGTGAGGATGGAAAAACTGGGCGTGAATGAGCAAGAGCGACTTACAGTAATGGACTACTGAGTGTAATTGAATTACAGTCAGCGCACCTCGTGGGAGTAAGAGGTGAGTTGCACGTTAAAAACAGCGCAAATATCATCGCATGCCAATGTTTTTGCGAACATTATAAAAAGTGCTGAGGAAGATAGGATAAGGCAGCTGGTACCCTACTTCTCAGTGAAAGTCTTTTAATAAAGAGGAGCATGCTCGTATTCTTTGTGCTCCAATAGGATCATTTTTCCGCTATCTCTAATATCTTCCTTATTGCGATTTTTTTTGGTTTTGTATATTACTTCCTCAACAGAGACTTTTGCTGTCAGCGAGCCTTTTAGTATTTGCATAACTAATGAAAGAAAAATTAAGAAGAAGGTAAAGGAGGAAACTTTAGACTCACTAAAGAAGGCAAGCTAGTTAGAAGTAACTAAGGAAGATTTGCAGCACACCCGTAAAGATTATAGCAAACAGGCAGAGGGGGAGTCCTGATGACGAGCGATATTTCTTATGCCTCACTATTGGGAAACATATTGAGACGTTATGGCCTTTTGGTCGCCAGCTAAGGCACGACTTCTGATCATGCACAAAATCACTCAGTGGGTCGAAGGGTTCTATTCAATCACTCGTTGGCGTGGCAATAGAAGACAGCAAAAGCAAAGCTGAGGTTTTAAATGTGGTGTTCAAAAATTATTCAAGCACAAGGTCTGTACCAACATACAGTCGTTTGACTATCGCATAGACTACCGCATGGAGGACATACGCGGAAACAGCAACCCTGGTGTAGAGAAGCAACTGAAAGAGTAGAAAACGAATGAATCTCCAGGTCCGGATGGTATCTCAGATTGATTTTATAGAGAATATTCTAAGGTACTGGCCTCTTGCTTAGCTTGCATTTATCGAGAATCTCTGGCCCAGAGCAAACTCCTAAGCGACTGGAAAAAAGCGCAGGTAACTCTTGTAGCTAAGAAGGATAAAAGAACGAACGAGGAAAAGTACAGAACACTATCCTTAACATTGGTTTACTGCAAAATTCTTGTACTATTCTCCCTACTAATACAATATATTCCCTTGAGACGGAATACTTTATGCCCACAAATCAGCACGGATTTAGAAAGCATAGCTCGTGCCAAACTCAGGTTGCTCTTCTTTAACATGATATCCGCGCATGGGATCCCGGGTTCGATTCCCGGCGGGTTCAGGGATTTTCCCTGCTTCGAGATGACTGGATGTTGTTGTGTCGTCTTCATCATCATCCTTCATCCCCATTACGGTCGGAGGAAGTGTAATATTTCTGGCTTATTCAGCCATCATATTAGGATCCAAGAAGCTGTTCCCAGAGCAGTGGAGATGCAAGAATAATATAGATGACGAAATGTGGTGTGAGGTACCTGTGACAGACGTTAGATTCGGTACCATTCCCGTGTGAAAGACCGCCTGCGTATTGCTACTGCTCTGTGATTGGCTGTTGTGTTCGTAGCAAGGGCGCCAAAACGTTAAAGTATAGTTATCATTATTAGCTAAACTACTCATTGGAATGACTTCACTTTTTAATATAAATATCTCTCAACAGCTGACTACCAATTCAGTCATTTTAGAATTATTAAAACAATTTAAATCAAAAACAAAAGACTGACGAAATTGCAGACGAAGCACTTCGGAAGCGTTCGGGTCACGCCTTTTCTGGTATGGCGCGCGAAGTCTTTCGGGCTGTTCGTCACTCTGGATTAGGCAGTCGAGAAGAACAGACATGTTGTCTGTCGTAGAATGTGTTTGCCAGTATTCAGTATTAAAAGGTTCACTCTGGTAGACATGGGGCACAGACCCGTGCCACAAATAGCGTACAGATACATTTTCATAAACATTGTGTTTGATCATGTACTTTCCTGTATCACAAGGTGTTGTACTAAGATCATGTAGTCTTCTCATGTGGCTATATTAAAATACGCGAGTGGCATCCCAAAGAACTGATACATTATTTCAGAACACAACCACGCTAAAAGTCAGTTTCAGCCTCAAGATACAGAACCTACGACCTGCGTGCTGTTTCTGCGCTGGGGACATCAACTTGAAGAAGCAGGTTAGTGAACTGTAACAGAACCTTCGTATTCCACACAGTACAGTGGAAACAACTAAGCGCCTCACGTGTACTGCATGCACACAACAAGTGTGCTCAGTGGCACGTCATCTGCAGTAATGCAGAGGAGGTAAAGGAGGATGATCGTTATTAACATCAACAATCGATCATTCTTCCTTTCTTGCCATAGAAGGCAATGGCAAAGCACCTCCGCTAGGACCTTGCCTAGTCTCCCGCATCATTCCCCTACTCGCCTCGGAGTATGGACCTCATCATCATATCATCATCATCATCATCCAGCGTACCATGGATCAAATGCCAAAGGCAGTTTCCATCTTCCTAGATTTCCGGATAACGTTTGACACAGCACCCCGCTGCAGACTATTAGCAAAGATACGAGCATGGGGAATAGGTTCCCAGATATGCGCGCGACTCGAAGATTTCTTAAGTAATAAAATCCAGTACGATTGTTCGTGAGAGACAACGGTGTCGTCAGGACTGTACCAGAGAAGTGTTATAGGACCGCTGTTATTCTCTATGTACAGAAATGATCTGACAGCCTGTTTGCTGATGTGCCCTAGTAAACAGGTAGGTGTCGTCGTTGAGTGATCCTAGGAGGATACAGGATGACTTAGGGAAAATTTGTAGTTGGTATGATGATGTAAGTTAATGAAGTTGAGTAGGGAAAACAGTCACATAATGTTAGAATACAGCATTTGTAGTCTACTGCTCGACACAGCCATGTCGATTATTGTAACGTAACGTTGCAGAATGATATGAAATACAACGAGCACGTAAGTAAAATAGCAGGGAGGCTAACGGTCGACTTTGTTTATTGCGAGAATGTTAGTGAAGCGTGGTTCACCTGTAAAGGAGACCACGTATACATTTCCAAACCGACCCATTTTTAGAGACTACTCTAGTGTTTGGAATCCCCACTAGGTTGGATTAAATAAAGGCATCGATCAGGTCAGAGATGGGGTGCTGGATTTGATATCGATAGGTTCGACCAACACGCGAGTTTTATGGAGATTCTTTGTGAAGTCAAATGGGAATTCCTGGGTGGATGACGATACTTTTTTTCTTGCGAAACACTGTTGAGAAAATTTAGAGAACCGGCATTTGAAGTTGGCTGCTAACGCTTCTACTGCCGCCAGCGTACATTTCGCGTAAGGACCACAAAGATAAGAGACATAGGGGCTCGTACGGAGATGTATAGATACTCATTTCTCCGTTGCTCTGATTGCTAGAGGAACAGGAAAGGAAACGACTAGTAACGGTACGAGGTATCCTCTGCCATGCACTATACGGTGGCAAATTTGGAAATTTGTGGTAAGGACTTATGGGACCAAACTGTTGAGGTCATCGATCCCTATGCTTAAACGCTACTTAATCTAACTTAAAGTAACTTACGCTAAGGACGACACACACACACACCCATGTCCGAGGGAGGGCGCGAACCTCCAACAGGGAGAGCCACGTGGACCGTGCCAAGGCACCCCAGATCGCGCGTCTACCCCGCGCGGCCTATACGGTGGCTTCCGGAATACGTATGTATGTAGAAAGCGTCTTCATTTCTCGCCGGCTCAGCGCAACATTGCCTAATATGGCAGCGTCGCTTTTCCTGGGCGCAGGTCGATCAAAATGCTTGAGGCAGATAAACTATTGCTGCTGATCGACGGAGTCTGGTGACGGCGGTAGTCGAGAGCGGTCAGAGTCCAAGGTCACGGTTGCCGACAGCTGATAGCATGAGCTGCAGTCTGTCCATTGCACAACATATGATTAAGTGTTGTTTATAAACAGCTGCATTACAGGAGTTGGACTGCGGGGAGTGATGTGAGCAGTACTGTGTGCGACGGCGCAGGCGGCGATTATTATTAATTCGAGCAGATGTGTGCTAACTGGCAAGAAAACCATTTCTGATGGTTTAAATCGATGACACTGTGGTCACCATTGAAATAAGCGAGTTTCATTCGTGACTTACGTAGCTGTCGCATGGAATGCTGTGTAATATGTCGTGATTGTATTTTGAGCAGTATCGTGGGAAGAATTTCGACGTTGAATAAATTAATGGCATGCTTTAAAACGAATTTACGCACTCTTTACCGGAGGATAAACCAGGATAGTCCCATATCAGTTTCAGCAAACGTTTCATCATAAACGGAACTACGACCATGAGTGACATTCTTTTGATCGCGGCTGTTACATTAGAAGACACAAGGCGAGCAAATAGAGTAGTATTACGAATGCCCGATGCTGTTTACATCCAACTGCATCGCTCATGTGTACGGCCAGGCTGTTACCACCGGCCATCCTGACACGGTTCTTAGAGTGGATAAGAGACCTTTGGAGAAAAGTATGAACATCAAGAGCTCAGATGGAAACCCAGTCCTAAGAAAAGAAGGGAAAGCAGAAAGGTCGAAGGCGTATATAGAGGCTCTATACAAGGGAGATGCACTTGAGGGCAATATTGTGAGAATCGAAGAGGACGTAGAGCAGGGCCGGCCAAACGCTGCACAGTGTGCAGATGTGCGGAAGTGCTGCACATGTGCGCACGTGTGTGACAGCGAGCGACAGCGACATCTGTTATTAGACATGTGTCCTAAATGAGCGGCGGCGGCTCCACTTCCCTGTTTATGTGGTACAATGAAGAGCGCAACATACCCAGTCTCGTTTTCCCCTGGTGACCTAACCTTAACAGAGACGTACTGAGGAACGGCAGGTACTGTGGAAAAGCAAACGACGGAAGATGTATGTTCTCAGTTATTTAAAAATGACTGGGAACTGCAGTTCTTTTTTGTAGCCGTTAGCGAAAACTCACAGTGTTTGCTGTGCCGCCGAATAATAGGCGGCCAGCGTAAGTCTTCAATTGAAAGACGCTACAATACGTATCACAAAGACGAGTGTAGTGTACTCAACAGTGAAGAACGGCAAGCAAAATTAAATGTCCTTAAGAAAATGGATGAGACACATCAACTCGATTTTACTGTACGTCAAAGTAACTAATACTTCTTGAACTCTTAGTTTCTTGTGTTACATTTATGTCTATTTTACTGACGCTGTACAATGTACTGTTTTCAATTTTCCTGAATGACAACCACACTAAATCTTCACTGCGAGCGAGTTTTAAAATCGCATTAAAAATTGCACAATCTAGAAAACCCTTTTCCGAAGGGTGTCTGATTGATGCTGCAGAACTTGTGTGTCCCACGAACGTTAGTAGGTTTCAAGAAATCATCCTATCCAAACAAACAGTGACAAGATGACTGTATCAATGCTATCGCCGGCGATGTGCACAGGCAGCTAATAAATAAGGCTAAAGACTTTGTTGCTTTCTCTGTTGCGCTCGATGAAGCAACAAATCTTACAGATTCAGCCTCGTCCATAACATTCATCTAATTGTCGGTTATTATGCAGATTTCAGACGGAACTGATGAGAGATATAGCAATAATGGTATAGAAATAACAGGTGATCATCGAGAGGTCTGCGGTTATCATTCTGTTCAGAGGCCAGTGAGACAGAAATTATGTGAGTGTAACTGAGGGCACCGAGAATTAGTTATAGGAAACCTTTCATTAGTTTAATGTTATTTGAAATTATGAATAAGGTTCGTTGGAAGGCGCTAAGTGCTCTCTTTCTCAAATACTAGATCAAAAACATTACGCGTATTTACGTGCCGTCAGTCAAGCTGCCTTAATAAAAACCCACGGTTGTTAACTGCATTACTTGTCTTACTGGGTTAAACCGTTAACATAAAAGTAGACGTCTGAATGAGTAGACTGTGACAGTATTTTAAATTTTTAATACGCGAAAGACCTTTCCATGGTTGGCTTGCAAGCTGTGGAAAGAGCACTAGAATGCGCCGGTACAGAGTATCCCAACAAGTGAATAAAGCGACATCTGTGCGTAGAAACATGCACTACATGAACGCTGACGGCTGCGGCGTGCACGCTGTGACCCGGAAGTTGCACACGTGCAGGAGCACAGCACGCGTGCAGAATTTCTGGCCGGCCCTGACGTAGAGACAGATGAGAAGGGAGATATGATACTGCATGAAGAATCTGACAAAGCACTGAAATACAGAATTAGAAACAAGATCCGGAAGTGTATAACATTCCGTTAGAACTACTGATAGCCTTGGCAGAGAATCCAATGACAAAACTTTTCCATCTGGCGAGCAAGATGTACCAGACAGGCGAAATACTCTCAGACATCAAGAATAACATAATGATTCCAGTTCCAAAGAAACCAGCTGCTGACAGTCTGAAAATTACCAAACTATCAGTTTAATAAGTCATCGCTGCAAAACAATATCACGAATCCTTCACAGAAGAATGAAGAAACTGGTAGAGGTCGATCTCGGGGAGGATAAGTTTGGATTCCAGCGAAATGTAGGAACACATGAGATAATAATGACCCTATGACTTCTCGTAGGGGATAGGTTAAGGAAAGTCAAACCTACGTCTACAGCATTACAGCATTTGTAGACCAAGTGAAAGCTTTTGACAACACTGAACTGGAACACACTTTTTCAAATTCTGAAGGTGGATGGGGTAAAACATAGGGAGCAAAACGCTATTAACAATTCGTATAGAAAACAGAGGCCAGTTATAAAAGTCGAGGGGCATGAAAGGGAAGCTATGGTTGGGAAAGGAATGAGAGAGGGTTTTAGCCTATCCCCAATTTTATTCAATGTGTATATTGAGCAAGTAGTAAAGAAAACAAAAGAAAAATTTGGATTAGGAATTAAAGTGTCGGAAAAAAAGAATCTTGTGGTCTGCCGATGACATTATAATCCTGTCAGAGACAGCAAAGAGCAGTTGAACGGAATGGACAGTATCTTGAAAGGAGGATATGAGAGGAACATCAACAAGAGGAAAACGACGATAGTGGAATTTAGTCGAATTAAATCAGATGATGCTGAAGGAATTACATTAGGAAATGAGACACTTAAACTAGTAAATGAGTTTTGCTATTTGTTAAGCAAAATAAGTGATGATGGTCGAAGTAGGGAGGATACAAAATGCAGACTGATAATGGCAGGAAAAGTGTTTCTGATGAAGAGAGCATAGATTTAAGTGTCAGGAAGTCCTTTCTGAAAGTATTTGTATGGAGTATAGTCATCTATGGAAGTGGAACATGGACGATAAACAGTTTAAACAAGAAGAGAATAGAAGCCTTTGAAATGTGGCGCTACAGAAGAATGCTGAGATTAGATGGGTTGGTCACGAAACTAATGAAGAAGCACTGAACAAAATTGGGGACAAGAGAAATTTGTGTTACACCCTGACCAAAAGATGGGATCGGTTGATAGGACACATTCTGAGACATCAATGGATCAACAATGTAATACTGGAGGGAAGCGTGCGGGGTAAAAATCGTAGAGGGAGACCAAGAGATGAATACAGTAAGCAGATTCAGAAGGATGCAGGTTGCAGTAGTTTACTTATGAAGTGGCTTGCATAGGATAGAGTAACATGGAGAACTGCATCAAACCAGTCTTCAGACTGAAGACCATAACAACATGTTGCAACACAAACACGAAAAAAGGCAACATACTAACCGGTGTAGCCCAGGGAACACTAGTAACGAAGAAGATTCAAAGGAAGACCGTAATTACTGGTCAGAACACCAAAATAACTTCTTTCCTTTTTTTTCTTTTTGAGTCATCAGTCTTCTTACTGGTTTGGTGCTGCCCACCACGAATTCCTCTCCTGTGCCACCCTCTACGTCCCAGAGTATGTCTTGCAAACTATGTAATCAATCATTTTCTGGATGTATTTCAATCTCTGTCTTCTCTACAGGTTTTGCCCTCTGCAGCGACCTCTATAACCATGGAAGTCAGTTCCTGATCTCATAACAGATGTGCTATCATCCTGTCCCTTCTCCTTATCAGTGTTTTCCTCATATTCCATTCCTCTCTGATTCTGCGCAGAACCCTCTCGTTCCTTACCTTAACAGTCCACCTAAAGTTCAACATTCGTCTGTAGCACCACATCTCAAATGCTTCGATTCTCTTCTGTTCCGGTTTTCCCGCAGTCCATGTTTCACTACCATACAATGCTGTGCTCAAAACGTACATTCTCAGAAAATTCTTCCACAAATTAAGGCCTATGTTTTATACCAGTAGATTTTTTTGGCCATGAATGCCCGTTTTGAGAGTGCTAGTATGCTTTTGATGTCCTCCTTTCTCCATCCGTCATGGGTTATTTTGCTGCCTAAGTAGCAGAAAGCCTTAGCTTCATCTCCTTCGTAACCATCAATCCTGATGTTAAATTTCTCGCTGCTACTTCTCGTTACTTTCGTCTTTCTTCGATTTACTCTCAATCCAATTCTGTACTCATTATACTGTTCATTGCATTCAGCAGAGTAATTCTTCTTCATTTTCACTCAGGATATGTCACCAGCCATTCATCAATGTCATCAGCGAGTCTTATCACTATATCCTTTCACCTTGAATTTTAATTCCACTCCTGAACCTTTCTTTTATTTCCATCATTGCTAACTCGGTGTAGATATTGAACAGTAGGGGCGAAATACTGCGTCCCTTTCTTACGTTCTTTTTAATCTGGGAACATCGTCCTTCTCGACCACTCTTATTATTCCCTCTTGACTGTTTTACATATTGTAGATTACCCATGTCTCTCTATCCTTTACCCCTATTTTTTCTGATAACTACGAACATCTTGCACCATGTGAAACTGTCGAAAGTCTTTTTTTTTCAGGTAGGCAAATCCTGTGATTGTGTCTTGGTTTATCTTTAGTCTTGCTTCCATTATCAACAGCAACGTCAGAGTGCACCTCTGACGCCTACCTTTCCTGAAGCCAAACTATTCGTCATCTAACACATCATCAGTTTCCTTTTCCATTCGTCTGTGTATATTCTTGTAAGCAACTGGGATGCATGAACTGTTAAGCTGATTGTGCGATGATTCTCGCACCTGTCAGTTCCGCAGCCTTTTGAATTGTGTGGATGATATTTTTCTGAAAGTCAGATGGTATGTCGCCAGACCCATACATTCTACACACCAACGTGGATGATCGTTTTGTTGCCACTTCCCCCAATGATTTTAGAAATTCTGACGGAATGTTGTCTATTCCTTCTGCCTTACTTGATCTTAAGTCCTCCAAAGTTCTCTTAAATTCGTCCGCCTTTTCTAAATAGACTCCTGTTTCTTCTTCTGTCACATCAGACAAATCCTACCCCTCATAGAGGGTTTCAATGTGCTCTTTCCACATATCCGCTCCCTCCTCTGCATTTAACAGTGGAATTCCACTTGCATTCTTAATGTTACCACCGTTGTCTTTAATTTCACAGAAGGTTGTTTTGACTTTCCTATATGCTGTGTCATCCCTTCCGACTATCATATCTTTTTCGATTTCTTCACATTTTGCGTGCAGCCGTTTCGTCTTAACTTCCTGCCCTCTTAGTAGGAAAATGTTCAAATGTGTGTGAAATCTTACGGTACTTAACTGCTAAGGTCATCAGTTCCTAAGCTTACACACTACTTAACCTAAATTATCATAAGGACACACACACACACACACACACCCATGCCCGAGGAAGGACTCGAACTTCCGCCGGGACCAGCCGCACAGTCCATGACTGCAGCGCCCCAGACCGCTAGGCTAATCCCGCGCTTGGTAGGATGTACAGACGATCAAGCTATTACCATTTATATACGTATAAATGAACAGTGCTTGGTTGTCTTACAATTTTCACTTTTGTTATAATATCGTAAATGTTTGTTTTCAAATAGTAACTCCTTTTCCTAAAATATCGATTTATGTGTCAGAGCTAAGGTTTGTCATTCAGTTTATATCTTTGACGAATGTCTGTTGACATCATACGTAAAATTTGGAATTGTCTTACGTCAATTACCTATAACCAATACGAGTTTTGTCAAAGTTCTCAACATAGAACTTGTTTAGAAGTTCCGTTTGTTTATTTAAAACATTATTCAGTTTTATTTCCACCTGTGTGTAGATTTGTATTCCTTTGTAAGACGTTCACGTAGCTTCCTTTTACAGCTCTAGGGAGAATGAAAAGATCAGTGCTTATGTCTATTGTAGAGTATATTCTCGAAGATGAATATTAAGTGCGGAGTTTTTTTTCGTTTTTGCTTATATGTTCATTGTGTCCTACAGTAAATTTTCGTACTGTTTGTGTGATGTAGAACATGACACAGTCACTGCATTTATTTTTATATTCTCCTGATTGTCATACTTTTAGCTTTGTCTTTTCTGTGAATTCCCTTCATTCCTGGTATATTCTCTGTGTATAATCTAATTTTCACATCAATACTACAAAATGTAGTACTTAGTTTTTGAGAAATATTTCCCACACATGATAGAGTAAATAATTATTCTTTCTTTTTTCTTTCTATGTTCACTAATTTTATTTCATCATTATTCTTTGAAAATTTGGCCCTAATTCTTTTTACATACTTTTACTGACTATATTACATTGTTGACATTATTTATGGCTACGATTTTAATTCATCCAATTCTGTATTCATGTTTTTCTTAGCAAGGGGAACTCTAATTACAAAACCCATCATAGTATGAGAATATGCTGTTTTATCCAGTAGTGAGTGACACAATGAATTGTATTTTATAGAGTCAGTTGTGGCTGGTTTATGAAATATGGCAAATTTATTGATTCCAATATCATTAGCTATTTTTCTATCTAAGAAGTTTATGCTCTTGTCTGTTTTGTATCTGATGGCAAATTTGATTATATTATGCAGTTTATTCATTTGTTGGTGAAATTCATTATGTTGATAATTATTTCCTTTAAGGAAAATGATGGTGTCATCAACATAAAGTTGGTAATATGTGGCTTTATCAGGCCATCGGATTTACTACCAGATAAAATTTGGTTTCTGAGTGATATATGAAAATATTTTTCAAGTTTTACTGTAAGTCAGCTTCCCATAGCCAACTCACAATTCTGTTTATACATACCGCCTAAGAAAGTGAAATAATAGTATAACAGTACAGTTTCCATAAGGTCAGTAGTTCACAGATTTCTGGTTGGCCAATCTTGTCAAATTTTAGTAGGTTATTTCTTATGATGGTTATATTTTCAGTAACTGGCACATTTGTATACATATGAAAGACATTTAATGAGATGAATTTTTCATTGACTGGTAATTTTGTGTCTTCAATATGATTACTTTGGTCTATGGCATTTTCAGTTACGTATTTACTGGTAAATGTATATTAATGGTAAGTATGCTGGTCTATTTCTATGATTTACAAGTCAAACACAAATTCCTTGTTTGTGCATTTTGAGTTATTCTCTCAGTTTAAGTGTTTGGGGGTTCTTTACTATACAACTATTCATTTCTTTACTAGGAAGTTGAAAATCACATCCCTAATTCCTCGTTTAATAGCTGCCTGAAATTTGCTCCTTGGGTATTTCTCTAAAATTCTTTAGGCTTTATGCATGACTAAGATTTATTGCTTTTTTCGGATTTTATTACTACAGCATTATATGATTATAGTTTATTATTGAGTTTCTCAAAGTTAGTAATTTCATTATTGTTATTATTTCCAATAATTTATTCTTCTGTAGCTGCTTGTTAATGAAACCTGCTGTTTTGCTTCTTATGTGGTTCTGTTCCATTGTAGGCAACTTCGCCATATCTCATGCTTCTTTACTATGAGTCATAATGGACTTAATATTAGCATCATTTAACGCTGTAATTACATTTTAGCTTATTCCTTTATGCAATATTTTTTCTTCTTTGGTGACAAAACTATTGTCAGTAGAATTTGTTACTATTTCATATTATTGAAATTTGACATAACTGAGCCTTACTCTTGATCCTTATTTATTTTCTCAGTGAGAACAGCAATCTTCTTCATGTCTCTTTGTATGAACAAAGCAGTTTCTCTATGTATTTATTTTGCCACCATTACCCTTCTTTCTATTGTTTAAAATGTTATTCAGATTTTTTACCAAATATGTATAAAGTTCAATTTTTTATAAGATGTTTGTGTAGCATATTTTGTAATACTAATCTGAAAATTAGATGTTGCATGGAATATAAACTAGGAATGAAGGTAATAAACACAACACACAAAGTGCAAAAATACAACCAAACAAGAATATATAAAATCAAATGCAGTGATTGTGACATACTCTACATCAGACAAACAGGATAAAAATTTACTACAAGATTCAATGAACATGTAAACAAAACACCAAAGCAACTGTTTCACATTTAGTGTGCTTCTTCATTAAAATTGACACTCTGTCAAGCACAAACATGACAAAACAAATGTAAACCATATCTGAAAAAACATTTAAGGTCCTTATAATGTAAGTAAAATTTACATTTTAACTAAATACTGTACAGTTGTGTATACATTCTAGGTATTGCTTGAGAATGAGCCATTGCCCAAAATGGGTGGTGGAAAATAAAACATATAAAAACAGCTCTCATAGATTTTATTATAATTGTATGCATTTCATAAAATTTATATACGCTGCAGACCAGTGCACACAATAAGAATTCAAGGAAGACAACTAATTGAAGAACATAGAAGTCTGATCTGACACTTGGGTGATGCCTCCTATTACTGTTATACTGTAATTGCCATGTGTGTTACACCATGAACTATACATATATTTCAAATAAGTAAGGCAAAAAGTACTGAAACAAAAACAAACTGTATCACCATTTCTCACATTATTTATAGTTCAAGGTCAATGTACAGGCAGTCCAGACTAAGTGGTAGTCAACTCATATCTTTTTTCCCCACTGTAAGAAAAACATTGAAGTGTAATCCAAGCACTTTACACTGCTGGAGAAATTTTATAAACGATTAGAGGATTAAGAGCTTCTACTGTATGACTCTCTATTTCATGCATTTTATACAGAATCTTATTTCTGTTCTCATTAAGTAAACCACTCTCACATGCCTGAAAAGTATGACATAAACTTCCTCAAAGTAGTGTTTGCACAATCCAACATTATTTGAAGAAAAACAGCAACCACCAACTCATTTTATAGCTTTATGACATGACGTGTTTTGGGTTTTCACCCATCTTCAGTTGAAGTAATAGATTTATATCATTGTCAGCACTACATTTTTGTCAGTTGCATTTTGAAAGCTGCAGTTTCCCTTTATAACATGGCAGTTCGTTCAGTTCCAACATTTTCCAAGTTGTGTATTTACATTCAGTTACCAGTTGTATACTCTTACTTTTGTTGTGTAACAGTAGATCTTTGTTTCACATTTATTTGCATGACACACAAGCTTACAGTATCACTGACGCTCCGATGGAGCACAGTATAGGTCATCAGCTGCATAAAGACTACTTTCTGTTTTTCTTCAAATAATTTAATCCACAGCCACAGCCACTGTGCTCAAGAAGTATTATCATGGATAAAGTAATGAAAACATCATTTTACACTGGGACTAATTCGAATGAGGTTGTCTGGTCTTGTATCCGAAGGAATAGAGGCTCCAGTTTGCATCAGGCTATCGTGATTTAGATTTTTCGGCTGTTTCCCTAAATTATATCGTGAAGTTTTTGGGATGGGTCCAGCCTGCCACGGCTGAATACCCATAAAATCATTGTCCTATGAAATGTGGTTTCTGTTCTTAAGCAGTAATATTATGACATGTTCAGCACCATTATAAAAGTGAAACTTCCAATAAATCAACTAACTGCCTGTGGCAGTTTATCTGTGCACTAATTTTGTTTATTACGTTGTTGTGTCCACAGCGAATAGCCAGTTCTTCTAAGAATATTAATGTTAACCACAATAAAGACAGTGAGTGAGCAGAAGCGGACAAAAATAAGGGGAGAGCCAGACAATCAAGGTCAGACGGCACAATAAGAGAAGTCCTGTGCGATAAGTTAAGAGACAATGAATCAAGAGGCAATACGATAATGCAAGAAATTATAAAGCCAGAGCCGATAAATGAATAACTCAGGAAACAGAGTTAATGAAGGGAGCCCTTATACGACAACGGATAAGTAGGAAAGGACCTTAAACGAAGAGGATATAACTGAAACAAAGAGCTAAAGATGTATGAGAGAAAGAGAGAGGTCTTCGTGATAGGAGAGGCACTATGTCATACGAAGCCAATGAAAGGCTTAGAATGATGTTACATGCCTTATAGTGAATGGCTTCCTATACCCTCCTCTGAACGCCAACTGAAGAATAAGGTGTAAGGGTCAAGGGTAATGGATGAGGCAATGAAAAGTCGTCAAAAAGGCGTCATATCGGGAACTGACGGGGCCTTAGGAGAAAGCGGAGCAAAACTCGAGCGGATACAGATGTAGGTAGTTAGTCGGTGGAGATACACAGACAATGCATGGAAAGAAAAGTCAGTAAGCAGCAATGGCCAGGCGTGGGAAGCATTCGCAGACGGAGGCAGCCAGTTGGAGTGAAGTCGCTGTCAATAAGTTTGCTGCCAGGATTCTACTTGTCAGACATTTCATACGGGGGATTCGTTAAGCAGACGGAATGACGATAAAAGAGTCACTGTTTAAGGACTGGGCTACTAGTGTGGAGGCACGTCAACTAGGGAAGTCAGCTTTATACAGGACATTCGGAAGTAAACTTAGCATTGTATTCTCTGAGATGCTGATTCTCCTCGTTATTCTCCACTCTTATGCCTCCACAGGAATTTCAATCAGACAGTGAAACTTCCTTCCACTTTAGTCAAACGGCTGAATTCCAAGTAGCACGCAACCTGTCGCTCAATCCCTTGCAAAAACCACGCCGAGAAGGGGCATAAATAAATTATGCTGCCGGGCATGGGGTTGTATGCTGTCGTGTTGGATTATGTGGAGTGACTGTACATAGAAATTGATAGATTTTTCCGGCACTGATTGTAGCACCTGCAGGAAGCTGTGGCGACTCGCAGGACGGAGGTTAAGATAGCAGAAGTCAATAATTGGAGCAGACGTCGGTGTAGGTAGCCATGATTGCGAGGAGGCATCTGAAACGTATCTAGTCAAGAAGAACAGCGTGCAGACAGCACTCAGTAGCAAGAGCAGCAGGCAGTAAGCATCGCCGGAAGCAGCCTGATATTTCAGGGTTCGAGCCAGGAGCCTGAAATTCGCAACACCAGCAACAAGCCACGGTGTTGGCGCAGTGAAGGACGTTCTCACGCGCGAGCTGCGTAGTTGTTCGAGTCATTGTTCCGTGTTTTGTCTAAAACTTTAATTATTTGTGAAGAGTTGCCATTGATTTCTTATAAAAGCGTTGCTTTGTTATTTCCATGTTCTTACACGACAAAACCAGATGGCAGTTATAAGAGTCGAGGGGCATGAAAGGGAAGCAGTGGTTGGGAAAGGAGTGAGACAGGGTTGTAGCCTCTCCCCGATGTTATTCAATCTGTATATTGAGCAAGCAGTGAACAAAAGAAAAATTCGGAGTAGGTATTAAAATTCACGGAGAAGAAGTAAAAACTTTGAGGTTCGCCGATGACATTGTAATTCTGTCAGAGACAGCAAAGGACTTGGAAGAGCAGTTGAACGGAATGGACAGTGTCTTGAAAGGAGGATATAAGATGAACATCAACAAAAGCAAAACGAGGATAATGGAATGTAGTCAAATTAAATCGGGTGATGCTGAGGGGATTAGATTAGGAAATGAGACACTTAAAGTAGTAAAGGAGTTTTGCTATTTAGGGAGTAAAATAACTGATGATGGTCGAAGTAGAGAGGATGTAAAATGTAGACTGGCAATGGCAAGGAAATCGTTTTTGAAGAAGAGAAATTTGTTAACATCGAGTATAGATTTAAGTGTCAGGAAGTCGTTTCTGAAAGTATTTGTATGGAGTGTAGCCATGTATGGAAGTGAAACATGGACGATAACCAGTTTGGACAAGAAGAGAATAGAAGCTTTCGAAATGTGGTGCTACAGAAGAATGCTGAAGATAAGGCGGGTAGATCACGTAACTAATGAGGAGGTATTGAATAGGATTGGGGAGAAGAGAAGTTTGTGGCACAACTTGACTAGAAGAAGGGATCGGTTGGTAGGACATGTTTTGAGGCATCAAGGGATCACAAATTTAGCATTGGAGGGCAGCGTGGAGGGTAAAAATCGTAGAGGGAGACCAAGAGATCAATACACTAAGCAGATTCAGAAGGATGTAGGTTGCAGTAGGTACTGGGAGATAAAGAAGCTTGCACAGGATAGAGTAGCATGGAGAGCTGCATCAAACCAGTCTCAGGACTGAAGACCACACAACAACAACACGACAAAATTAGTAAGATAACCTGAGAATAAAATGTTTTTCTAAATTCGAACAGCCGGCTTTACTCAGTCACGCTTAAGTGACGCCAGCGGCCAGTGTGGAAGCGTAAACATATCATCACCGGTACTGGGTGAGGAAGCCAGCCACCTCGACACTAGAAAGACGGTGAGCAACTAAGTAGGAAATGGTTAGAACAGTTCCTTTGTTACTCCCATAACATTACATAAGGAACTCTAGGTTCTACGGAACAACGTCTAGCAAGAATTTAACAAAGCAGAAAGAGAAATGTAGCAGAACTGAAGACCGCCGACGATTCGGAGATCATTGACTAGATTGTTTATAAAACGGGTTCACGTTTCAGCGGACACCAAAATGTCAGGCAGCAGCATTTCAGAATTAGAAAGTCATAATTGAAATAGGCTAATTACTCCCCCAAGGAATTTCTAGGAAAAATACTTCCATGGAAGGGCTTGACTCCAAGGTTGTTCAATAGAATTCACCGTACAATTTCACACACAATGTATATTTATTACAATCATTCAGAAAACAACCAATTTAGTTAACTTAAGCCACTAGTTAATCCATGATTTGTTTTACCAACTCAAAACGATGTAATGTGACTAATTACTAACATCGAAACCAAGATTCACAGGGTGGTTAATTGTTAGAATAAAACTGTACATTCAAACGTCTTTCTTTAAAAAAATGAATAATAAAATAACATTAATGGGCACAGCTAGACAAACAAAAAGTTACACCCTTCCAGACAAGTTACTGGATTAAATTTACAAGAATAATTAACATTTGACCAACAATATTGCCTTAGAGAAATATGAACCAGCACAAGATATTGTCAAGGAAAGACTAGGAGCATAAAACTATTAATCAACACAGCAATCCACCAGACTCAAGAATGTGAAATAGTACATTAAGGAACTTCATGGAACATGAAAACTACAATTTTTGTTGTTGCATGAGATATTAAAGGCCCTGAGCCAGATTCAGTCTACGGTGAAGAGATGTGAACTTCGCCCATTAATTGTGTGGGATAGTCGCAACAGGCACAATATACAGACGGAGACGCTGGGATGATAACACACAATAAGGTGCGTTGTCCGATCTCTAGGTGTTGCTTGCAGATCGCAGACTGCGTAGCGCGACCTTCTCTGTCAAAGTGCATACGATTAGTGCAAGCCAGGTAGCCCTGCAAAAGTAAGTACATCTAACTAGGATAGGAAGCATACCTAGGAATCAAAAACTTATTAGTTGAGGTACAAAAAAAAACTTGTGTTAACTGCACAGGGAGGTAGGCCAAATTTGAACTACAGTAAAAATGTCAAATTTCCATTAGTAAAAGCTTGTACTAGGCCACTATGTTTGGGACTGGCACAAATTTAAGCAATCCCCTGAAAATTTGGGGCTTACTATCTCGAATCCTCAATAACATGAATGACTTCACAAACGAAACAAAATTCAATTAATCTTATGACTAGACTGCACAAGAAATCTACAGAAATCTTAAATACACAATTTGCAATAACATGTTAACTAGGTTACAAATTTACACCACCAAGACATGCAATGCTGCATAGCATGCTACACGTAAAATGAACTTAAAACAAGACAAATCAAAGCTTCAATACCTTATAGTTTACCACAGTTTCAACAATGAGCCCATGAGTAAATAACTGATCAGATACACTCAGCAGCACAATCGCCCAATGACATAACCGTAGTTCAAAATTAGCAGTTCATACGGGCAGAATTAGAACACACCAAGATTTTCATAAATTTCGATACATATAAACACATGAATTTACAACAAATCGCTCATATGCAAGCTTAACCATGTCACACTGTGGGTAGCTGGAGCTAAAGTAGATGAAGGAATTCTTTTAAAATACAAACTCAGCCGCACTGGCAATATACAAGCAGCAGGAAGCTATTACAGTGCTTAGATCTAGAGTTCAGGACAATAATACTTTCACTTACAGAATATCGGCTTCGTTCTCCACAGATATGGCTTCAATGAACAAACGGAAAGCCCACAAAATCAGATCTGACCATCGGTCAAGTATAACCTAAATACGGTAAGACCACTGAATAACGCTGCACTGCCCCACAGCCTGCATATCTACCACCGGCGGACAACACGCCCAATAGTGCACACCTCCTCATAAACGGGCTGGCACCGCTTGGTGCACTCACCATGCTGTCTCATATGCCCTTCACTTGGCTCTTCTTCAGCCTCAGAGTGTTACATAGCCACTCCATGCAACACCGATACAAAGATAAGCGACGACGAAGGACACACTCGAGACGAGCCGCAATGACTCAGTCTCCCCCCCCCCCCCCCCAAAAAAAACGTAAATTCTCTTTCCCCCTTTATCAGAAGGGAATTGGAAGGGAAAGATTGAAGACTCTCCTTGAACTGACTAAAATAGACCATGGACTTCTTCTCAGAAGCCAAATTACGAACCTGGAGATTCAGCAGACTCAAAAAGCTTAACACCTCGTATGAGTCTGAAAAGTGGAGACCCAGCTTACTACAGTCACCAGCCCAGCGAAAAGAACGCGATCGCCTACCTTGGCCTTAAATTAGCGTCATCCTTGATTGTTATGACCCACTTGCCTGCAAAGTACCAGCTTGATGATGTGTCTGCCCTTTTCCAATTGCGCTCGGAAACCTGAGGAGTTATCTTCTCAGGAAAGATCTCATCTATTGACCATAAATTTGACAACGGACAATTAAGTGGATAAGGAATTGACATGTCCCATTTCATCTGCGACCTAGCGTGAAACATAATCAATGCGGATTTAAGGTTTTGGTTTATACCCTCTGTGGAGGACGAATGTGAATAATAGGAGGTAGTTGTAATGTGTCAAACAGCATTCTCAAAGCAAAATCTCTTAAATTAAAAATGAAGGTGGGAGCATTGTCGCTCATCAAACTTTGGGTGGACCAAAGTTGGAAAATAACTTAGAGAGATGAGAAACAGATAAGGTGGCAGTTACTCCATGATTTGACATTAACCAAACCTGGATAAGGTTATTACGGCGCAAAGTCAAGCTCGAGCACGCCAGTTGGGAACGACAAGAAAGAGAAGGCTGTGAGAAGAAGTCAGCCAATTGCACACTGACCAACCTCCCCTCCACGACAAGAACGTGACATAAGCGCCGCCCCCGACTGGTGGAGCCTCACATGGATAGCAACGTCACCTTTAGCAACTTGGTTAGGAATTCCTATGTAGCACACAGACTTGGATTTGTCTATTCTGAAGAAGGTTTATTATTTTGTATGTCGCCCTTTGCTTGCAACATATCTAATAAAGTTAAGTATTGTAATTTTCTTATTGTAATAAAACTCATTAATACGAGTTATTTGAATGTTTGTCTAGCGAGAAAAGTAGGCAGGATTCCATGACAAAACAAGATTGGCGAGGAAATGAACGAATACCATAGGTACAACCTGTTACCAGACCAAACTGGCTGCCACAGATTTTGTTTTGTCGTGGGCTTTTGTATTTTGCTGGCGCCTTAATTCTACCTTGTCTTTTCTTTTCAGGGGTATTTTTACCGTTTCAGCAGTGTCTCTTATAGTTTTTTTTCTATTCACTGTCATCAAGTGGGCATTGCAGAAATTTTCTTTGCTTGTGTGCTTATTTTTATTGCTTGCATTGTCTACTTATTGCATTTACCTATTCCAAAATGAGCAGCCCACCTCTCCCACACCCTGCTTAGGTGCCTCAGCTGCAAGCGGTAGATGCAATTCAGCTAACACAGATGTTTCAGTTTCAGACGCAGCAGATTGCAACAATTCTCAATACGGTACAGCAGTTACTCGCAAACCAAGCAACGAACGCTGTGCAACATGCAACAACTGTAGCTCCGAGCGCCATACCGCTTTTTCGCCAAAGAAGAGGAATGGCTCGAGTAGTTGCGACAGTATGAAGCCCACATCATTGCTTACAAAGTATCAGGTACTGTGAAACTATAATACCTTACTTTTTGTCTACAGTAGGAAGTGCAGTCTTTCGACTCGTTCAGAAATTGTTCCCTAACGCCACTCCAAGTGTACGATCAGGTTGTAGATTCTCTTACTAACTATTATGACGAACAAGTGAATGTGGTGGCAGCTATGTACCAATTCTTTCGTTGAAAGAAAAGGTCAGAACAAACTTATCGCAAGTGGGTAACAGTTTTGCAGGGTATGACGAGGAATGGAAATTCAAATGTGTTTGTGATGCTTTAGGTTCAGATGCTATGTTGCATGTTGCGATCGTGTTCAATGTCACTGATGTGAAACTTAGAGGACAGATTTTGAAACAGTCAGTTGCATTACTTAGAGGAAATTCATGATTAGTGTGATTCAGGTGTCGCAGTGGCCGATAAATTTGACCATCCACCAATTTGTCAGGTTGAGTCATCACTTGCTCACTACTGGTCCAGTAGACAGCAACAGCATGCACACGCCAAGCCAAGTAAACAGTTCTCTAAACAGGCGGCTACATGGGCGAATAGAACTAAGTCATGGCCTCAGTGCTATTCATGTCAAAAATGTCCAGACAAGCACAGCGTTACGCTTGTTGCAAGAAAGCCACGTACAATCCGTACATTTGCAATGCAACAACATAAATATTCTGCCACCTCACAAAAATCTAGTCACGGGGCCTATGTAATCAATGCAGTGTATTCAAAGCTTGCTGCAGGCATTAACAAAACTATCAAGCAAACAGTTTCTTTATTGATACGCCAGTCCAACAAACTTTTTGTTCATTTCCATCTTACTGAAAAACATGTGCACATAGACCTTGCGGGATCTTTTTCGAACATTCGTTGGTTGATTGTGGTAGACTCTTGTAACCAAGTTTCCTTTGGTGTACCAATGAACTCGACAACGTCACATAGCACAGTTCAGGTGTTGTCCTCTATTTTTTGCCTCAAAGTTTTGACTGCAGTGATAGTGTCGGACAACGACCCTCAGCTTACGTCAAATAAATTTGAAATATTCTTTAAACACAATGTCGTACAGCACCTAACTAGAGCACTGTTCCATCCACCGTCGAATAGCGAAGCGGAACGGTTTGTCAGAACTTTGAAACAACAGATGGTCAAACTTCGCATCGCACACACCAGGAATCAGGCGTTTCATTTGTTTCTCGCCTCCTATAGTTCGCATCCACGAGATGGACCATCGCCGGGGAATTGTATTAAGGCCGCCGATATCGCACACTGCTCCACCTGCTCCACCTTCCTCAGCATCTGGCGCTGCAGGAAGGCCCCAAGTATCGCTTCGCGCCGCATAATATTGTGTTTTACAAGGTTTTTAGCGGCAGCAGACAGTGGGCGTGAGCCGAGATCCTTCGTCGACTTGGTGCATGCACGTACCTCATATCAGGCCCAGATGGATTGCAGCGCCGACATCACAATCAAATTCGCCACCGTCAGGTGTACAGTGATCCATCTGTATCTTTTCCCCCAGATTCACAGATCCCAAGGACAGTTCTGCCACAGCAGCCGCCAGAGGGTGTCATCACAACAGGACAGGACGACCACATGTAGATGAAGCCTTTGCCTCCTCCGCCTCCTCGCGTCCTACCAATGGAGCTGGACCCGCCCACACCACAGCGTCAGACGCTTTCGACGTCATGGCATGGGCCTCAGGAGGTGGACACGTACCCTCCTGGGCATTTTCCAGGGGACGTTCCCACCAGAGCGAAGGCTGGATGGCAGGGTACGACCGGAAGTCTGACATCCCCTCCAGCCACAGCTTTCAGTCCATCAGGATTTCGTTAGAAATCCCTATGTAACACTGACTTATTTTGTCTATTCTGAAGAAAATTTATTATTTTGTATGTCTCCCATTGCTTGTGACACATCTAGCAAAGTTAAGTATTGTAATTTTCTTATTGTAGTAAAGTTATTAATTCAAGTTGTTTGATTGTTTGGCTAGCGAACCGAGTAGGCAGGATTCCTAGACACACTAAATGTATCTAAGACGACGAGAATATTACGGTTTTCACCCTGAGATTATTCACAGGAGAGCCCTCCCAGGTTGACTGCAAGGTGCCCTGACGTGAGTTGGTCTTGGGTTAGCAGCTTTACAAAACTCGCCAACACTTATAATGAAAGGCGAAGTTACATGCTCCCATATCTTGGTTAGAGTTTTGTGAACATCCAGGTCCCGCCCAGCAAGGAATTAAGGAAATGATGTAATATCTGAAGTTCCAATTCCTTAGATAAACTAATCTTAAAATTCTTGTCAGCTGGCTTCTTACAACGGACAACGTCTTTATTTAAGACGAATGTGGAAACCTTGTCTCTCTCTCCCCATCCCCCCAAGTAATTTTTTCTTAATAAGAACCAAGTGGCCCCATTCTTGTTTGCTTTTAATGTCATCAAACAAATCCGCTGCCACCGCACACCCATGCAACCTGTTGGAATTAGTCATCATTGTACCTACAGTTATCTTCATCAAACATACGGCTTTATGCATCTGCGATCCTGCTCTCCAGGCCTCTAATGTGCTTGACTGTTAACTGGAAGGCGGAAACGTGGACAGCCGCTTGTACAATCTTTCCCATTTTCCTGGGGCGGGTCAAAACCAGTCTGTTTCTAAGTTGAACTCCCTGTGTTCCAGGTAAAATCTAAACTTAACCAAGACGAAAATGACTGTCAGAACCTCATACTCATACACCGAACACTAAAGTTCGGCTGGCGCCAGGCCCCTCGAAATGTAAGCGACATGACGACACTCACCCAGATGATGCAACTTCCGAATCAGAGGCAGCCATTTGAACAACAAACGGTCTCTCAAAGTCGCGAATTACCAAAACCGGAGGACTGTTAAAGGCCCTCTTAATGGCTTCAAAAAATTCTATTGGTTTCACCTTACTTCAAAGCTTGACCCTCCATGTGTAAGTTGTTAAGAGAAGCCGCTAATTATGCAAAGTTAGGCGCAAATTTGTAAAATAAATTGGCCATGCCCATAAATCTGGCCATCCTTATCTTGTTCTTCGGAGGGGGACTCTCCCGCAAATCTCAAATCCGCTCTTGGTCAACGTTAAACCCATTAGCAGAAACTAAAAGCCCTAAAAAGAAATTTGTGGATGGGCCAAGATAATTTTTGAAGGCTTAACAGATAGTCCAGCTCCACTAAGACAGACCAACACCTTCTCCAAATGTTGAAAATACTCAGAAAATGTATCACTACAGAAAATGTAGCACTACAGACTACGACCTCATCTAAATAGTTGGAAACTGATTTGAAACATACTTCGCCCAGTACATGGTCTAAGCGACATTACAGTATCGCAGCACCGGTCCAGAGTTCGAAAGGAACCTTGTTGGATCCGTATGGATTCCAAGCTGTGCAGAAGACAACCATGTTCTCAGGTAATGGGAGCTGATAAGAGGCTTTGTTAAGATCGAATATAGCAAAGACACGCACATCCACGAATCTGGTGAAACATTTACGGAGATCGGGGAGCAGAACAGATTCCAAAACAATTTTCTGATTTAGTGCCCTATAGTCCACGGCTGCTAGATGTCCCCAGGATGCCACTTAAGGGCAAAAAAAAGGGAAGCATATCACCCCATCACCGAGCACACCCATTTACAACCCCCGCAAAATTTGGAGGGAGAAAGCCTACATCGCGCTTGGCGGATAGGAACCTTATGTGTTAGGGGAATTTTGTACTTAGCTTTGTTTATTTGTTGAGCTGTAAGTCTTCTGACTGGTTTGATGTGGCCCGTCACGAATTCATCTCCTGTGCTAACCTCTATATCTCAGAGTAGTACTTGCAACCTTCGACCTCAATTATTTGTTAGATGTATTTCAATCTCTGCCTTTCTCCACAATTTTTACTGTCTACAGCTCTCTCTAGCACCATGGAAGTTATTCCCTGTGATCTTAATAGATGTCCTATCTTACTGTCCCTTCTTCTTTTTCAAATATTCTTTTCCTCGCCCATTCTGCAGAGATTGTCCTCAATCCTTACCTTACCAATCCATCCAATTTTCAACATTCTCCTGTGGCACTACATCTCAACTACTTCGATTATTTTCTATTCCACTTTTCCCATAGATCATGTCTCACTGCTGTAGAATGCTGTGCTCCAGACATTCCTAGAAATTTCTTCCTCAAATTAAAACCTGTATTTGATACCTTTTTATGTCCTCCTTGCTACACCTGTGAGGGGTAGATTTGAACATTCCGTCATCTACTTTGTGATCACCAGTTATGATGTTAAGTTTCCCGCTATTCTCATTTCTGCTACTTCTCATTACTTCATCTTTCTTCAGTTTACTTTCAATCTATATTCTGCAGGGATTAGACAGTTCATTCCATGCAACAGACCTTCTTCACTTTCACTGTGGATAGCAGTGTCATCAGGGAATCTTATCACTGAAATCCTTCCACCTTGAATTTTAATTCCACTTATGAACTTCTCTTTTATTTCCGCCATTGTATCTTCAACATATAAATTGAACAGCAGGGGTGAACGACTACATCCCTGCCCATTTTACACGGTCGAAAGCTTTTTCCATGTCGACAGATGCTATGAACGTGTGTTGATTTTTCTGCAGTCTTGCTTCCATTATCAACCACAACACTAGAACTGCCTCTCTGGTACCTTTATCTTTTCTACAGCCAAAGTGATCCTCATCTAACAGATCCTCAGTTTTCTTTTCCTGTCTACTGTAAATTATTCTTGTCAGCAACTTGGATGCTTGAGTTGTTTAAGCTGATTGTGTGATAATTCTCGCACTGCTGGGCTCTTGCAATCTTGGGAATTGTGTGGATGATGTTTTTCGAAAGTCTGATGGTATATCGCCAGATCATGCATTCTACACACCAATGTGAATTATCGTTTTGTTGCCACTTCTCTCAATGATTTTAGAAATTCCAGTGGAATGTTACCTATCCCTTCCGTCTTATTTGGTTTTAAATCTTCCAAAGCTCTTCTAAATGCTGATTCTCATACTGGATCCCCTATCTCCTCCCTAGCGACTCCAGTGTCCTCTTCTCTTACGCCATCAGATAAGTACTCCCCCTCATAGAGGCCCTCGTGTACACTTTCCAACCATCCGCTCTCTCTCTCTCTCTCTGAGTTTAAAAGTTGAATTCCCATTGTGCTCTTAATGTTACAGCACTTACTTTTAATTCACCGAAGGTTGTTTTGACTTTGCTGCAGCGTATCAGCAAAGATCCCCGTGGCGACAGGCTCCACGTGTCTCGCCTTTCGGGGCGTCCAAGACTGGCAGCACTTTCAACTCTCTGTACAAACTGGAGGCTGGGATTCAATGCTGGTGACTGGAGTAATTTGGGAGATGGGATTCAGGATGATTACAGTTAAACAATGAAATTAATTAATTATATTAATTACAATTAAGGACACTGTACTCGCCAATATCACAGTATGTGCTGGAGATGTATTCCTGTTTCCTGAAGGCATAGTTCAAAACTGACATTTATTTGCTAACACCTTTACCAACATTTCATATGTAATCGAGTGCTGATAATCTATTATCGCTGTCTTCAGTTCATCTATTGCCTTTGGGTTATTACACCACAATGTTTTAGCCGCACCCAAAAGGAAATAAGGAAATAGTCGGGTGGTGACAGATCCAGAAAATGGCGGTGGAGGGGGGGGGGGGGGGGACACGCCAGCAGAGATATTTCGTAACTGTCTCTAAAGATTTTATCTAGTAGTCGTAGGGACAGCTGTCCCATATGAGCAGTAGGGTTGTCTTGTTGGAAAAATGAATGAGTTATCTCATTTTTATTCAACAGGGAAATATATGGTAAATTATTGGAAACAATATGTAACACCTACTTTTGACCTATTTTGTATCTGTATCGATATTTCTGTCATTTTGTAGTATTTATCATGTATAATGTTGTATCTATCATGGAAATTCCTCGACTATGTTGAAGTGTTTCAGTTACGTGAAACTTTTGAACGATGTTGTTTAAAATGTGTTTGTGAATTAAAATAACTACTGGAATTATTTTTATATAATGTACTGTAAATAACTTGGTCCATAGTTAGGGAATGTAGTGTTGAAGCCCCACAGCTACGGAAGCACCCTGGCAGAGTGGTAAAGGTGTGGTCGGCATGCATGTGGCAACTCGTCCTTTCTGACAGGTAAGGAGTGTGGGCTGTGCAGTGTTGTGGTTAATACCTCGCTAGCAGTAGCGGATCATTGTGGCTCATATTCCTGGAGTTTTGAGGCCAGGAGACCTTAAGGGCAGTGAGCCATGCTGGCCCCGGCTTATGCGTTTGTTTAAACCTTGACTGTTACGCTGCGTTTGGTTTCCCATGGTTATTGCGGTTATGCCATGGTTCTTCCTCTTTCTATATGTGGCAGCAGTCGTGTGTATCGATATTCGCACGTTGTAATTATCTTTGGTCTGGTGCTTATAGTTTCTGGCTAGCCGGTGTGCAGCAGTCGGTCGGTTGGTGTGGACCAGCCAGGAAATCTCCGCGCGGCGCAGCCTGTAACGAAGCGCGCTGCTCTCCGTTGGATCTTCTCTATCTCTTCTATCAACCCTATCTGGTACGGATACCACACTGCTGAGCAGTATTCAAGCAGTGGGCGTACTGTAACCTACTTCCATTGTTTTCGGATTGCATTTGCTTAGGATTCTTCCAATGAATACCATTTTCATGGCATGGTTTTCGGCCCTATAATTATAATACCGACGCCAAGAAGATATGTATCAGGGTGAGGTCAACAGTATTGCTATGATTGCATCGCCACCAGGTTTATAGGCATTGAAAATTACGCTACTAGTACCACCAGCCTTGCACAAAATTGTTTATATTCGGCACTCTGCAACTGGACCAAGTATTTGTGAAATTTGGTTGATTTTATAATAATAATTATGGTGTTGCTAAAAACTCTATCTTACACACGTGATTACCATAATCCTGGACAGGAATCCTGTCCTACTGAATTTAATTCCGAGTGTCCTAATTTATTATGAGAAAGTGATTGAGTTTGAATCTAATGTTCTGTGACATTTGTACAGACAATTGTACTTCTGAGTAGGTCAAAAGACTGCTTGTCAAAGCATATTTGTTTTTTAATGAGTTAAAATTTGTTGTTCTTTACTTAATTAATAATTAATGACAAGAATACTTACCATTTCTCATAGAAACTGATATAGTTTTGTTAATGAACATGGTTCTTCGGACCATGACAGTTTAAGGGTCCTCATGTACTAAGCTAGTTAATGCAAAGGCCCCTTCAGAGCCAGTGCAGTTAGATCTGCATTACGTTTAGTTGCTTCAAACCGAGTGTAAGGAAGAACTATTTACTGTGTTATCTATTCTAATGCACGTTGGTTAATGCACAGGCATAGAGACCCTTACTAAACAATGAAGTTATAGATTATGATCATTAGTAGACCCCTAATTTAAATTCAGAATCATTTCAAGCTTTTCCCTGTTCAGTACTGCTACTAGTTTCATGTGAGTCGGTAATTGGTTTTATAAACTGTTACACCTAGTTCATTTAAGGTACGCGTTGTTGAGAGGCATATGTTGCTGTTTACTATCTCATTGGCCAGTTGTTTGTTAGTAGTACATTTGTCTGCACAGTTAGGTTACTGTGCTGTAGTACGAACGGATATGAAGAAAGAGTTTAGTGTAAGTGTCAATAAAGATTGGGTTAGCCTTAGCACTACCTTCTGCTTTATTATATTGCTTGACACAAGAATGCCTAATTAGGCTGGCGACTGATTTTAATATGTAATGTTACAATTTGCTTTTGCGCTGGGAGAACATCTGTTCCCTAATCCACTGGTTTATTGTTTGTTCTACTCTGCTAGAGTCTTTCGGAATCGAATCCCAGTTTGAGTGTTCTTTTTCCATTAGGCTATCCCATGGTCACAATATTCAAAAATTCCTCGGAGAGGTATAACGTTAGCATCGATTGCTGTTTTAAGGTGTTCGGTGGCACCGTTACAAATAGTCACTGGTAGTGATGGTAGTACCGAGAAAGAGCGGAGCTATAATTCGCGCTCGCTGTATGGCAACACACACTCCGATTAGCTTTGCGTACCATTGTCGTCTCTCTTCAAGCATGTGAATTTTCTGATGAACGAATCTGAATTGTTCACAGTAACTCACCCTCTGTCCTATCTTCCTACCCATAATGAATCCTATTCACAGTATACTATTTTTTGCTGCTGTTAATATCACCCTGTCTTCTTTCCATTTTAATTCGTTGATACAGAGTCTTAGTATTTCCCTTTCCAGATTTTCCAGCAGCCATGGTCTAGGGGCAGGTTCTTTGATTAACAATCAAAACTTCCTAAGTCTCAGTTTCAAACCCCGCCACTGCTTAAATTTTGTATAAAAATAATCAGCAATTGCAGCTGCAGACTTCCGGCGTAGGAAGTTATCTTCATTCTCTGAACGGTCTTGTCAAAGAGGGCAGAGTACCGGACAGAGGTTCAGGACGCTCTCTTGCCCTCTGGGTGCGAAACTGCACCTAAAACGTAGAGGAATCAGCAATGATCATAGGACATGTAGCCTGTAGTTGAAAAATGTCATAATGATCTCTCAAATCACAAAAGATTCCGGACTAGTCACCTATTCACAGTTGTGGGATGGGCCTGAAACTTGGCAGATGACTATGAGAAAAAGATTGAATAACCAACGAAAGGATAAGTTCTATGTGTCGGGGAGTGGAATGCCACAAGTTTAAACTTATTAGTAGCCTCCAGGTTTGTTATTCAGAATGTAGGAAAATGGCCCACAACATATAAAACTTGGGTCACCTCAACTGGCACTAGATGACTAACCTCAAAATCAGAGTTCTGAGGCTGAGCACTATTCATGCTCTGGAAGACCTGACAAGAGCATAAGGCTATCCTTTCACAAGGGAGGAATTTAAAAGAAAACTCTCCAGCACCGTAATCCAGAACGTAGCCAATTCGCTGCATAAAATCACATCCCAAAATAAGGTTAACGGACAATTTCTTAACCACCATTAAATTGACAGACCATGAAAAATCGAATATACTAAACTGACTCCGCAATACCCCCACCAGAAGCAACACCTGCCTATTGACAACCCCATATCTCTGAGAGGAAGTCCGTAAATATGGCATCTTAGAGTCTGACAGGGAATAATGCTACCAGAATCGAACAACGACCAGACTGGCTATCGATGAAACTGAGCACAAACATACGGCAGCGCCTGACTGGCAACTGCCTAACACTGGCGCAGCGCCTGAATGGAACAGGAGCACGCTTCTTTCCTCATTTCTGTTGACGTCAACTGTCCCCACGCGTGCTACTCCTTACCGGAGAGTCACGCACAAAATGACCCTTATCCCCACATCAAAATCACAGATTCGACTTGGATTCGCAAGAAAGTATTCTCATAAGACTTCCCTGTTTGACCTATGGATGTGGGGGAGTTCGTCTGCCCAACTGTAGCTTCTCATCCTCAAAACTAAGGCTTTCGATGTCAGAGACCAAAGCAACAACCTCCACGAATGGACTTCCGTGAGAGGGCTACACACAAACGTTTCATGCGTTCCAATATGTTGTTAACAATTTCCCATCAGTAGCTTGTAATTCTAAAATAGAAACTATCATGCGAATCTCCTCAATATATCTTCCCTGTATTTCACTCAGCCATTGCACTTGCTAAAAATGTTTACATCCAAATTCACTTCTAATACGGGGAGATAATTTTAACTGTATAATGCACTCGCTCAAATCGTGCGACAATCCTTGCACCTATAAAACCTCCGAAAATATGCTACATAATAACAATGGATTAACGAGTAGAAGAGCTGGGGAACGCGACGATGTGATATTCCCAAGGCTTCAGCACGAAATTTACAACAAACGGTCAACCATAAGATAGCCTCTACCTGAACAACTGAAATATCAGTAATTCCCTGAAGCAAATGTACAAAGGTATTAAAAATTAGGCAGAAGTTGGACACTAAGTTGGACTAGGTTGAGCAACGGCTGAAGTACTTTCATTGCTACCTCCCATTTCATCATCTAAACCAAGAACACTGACGCTCCCCTGTAATTCTCTAAGCTGATTGAGCAACTGATCAATAGAACTAGCTTGTTCGGCACCCACATATAGTTGCTTTAAATCCAGAGATGATTGCCTCAATGAGTGACTTGAGCCTGAATCCTAAACATCTGCTTTCGGATAAGTTGGCTGACTTCCGGAAATTCGATATCAGAAAGTAACACTGCAAGAGTCGCTGAACAAGAACTGAGCACTGCACATACGTTGCGAAGGCTGCCAGGGAGGAGGCTCAATGGTCTCTCCAAGGGGGCGCCCAAACGGGCAGCTAACTCTTCTATGGTGCTGGCGGCCACCTGCTGACGAACTCTCAGTTCACATGATAACTGCTCTCAGTTCAGAAAGGTAGTTCCCAGACATACTCTCACGTCCATGCTCGTAATGGCTCTCTGAAACACAAACTCAATTATCACTAATACGTAATTCACAGTGATACAGATATACAAAAAATGGTGAAAGATGCCAACAAGGGAATAAGAGAAATCCTTCCACCCCTCCCCCCGCTGTTTACTTCTTACGGGAACAGCCACACTCTCAGACAACCATTTGAAATTGGCAAATTATCCAACCAAGGAATTTCTAGGAAATGCACTTAAATAGAAGGACTTGACTCCTAGGTGGTTCAACAGCATTCACCGTTTAATTGCATGTACAATATATATTTATTATAACCATTCAGAAAACAACCAATTTAGTTAAACAACTAATCTGTTTAAAAAAGGTTAATTCAAACCATGACTTATGCCAAATTTATATTATCAATCTGAAAACGTGTACTATTTCTCCTACGTTGTCTTGGGTTTAAAAAAATGTGAACTAAATATTACGATAAATTTTATAAAGAACCGACAAGTTATGCCAAGGAAGAAGAGATAGAACTACAATGGACATGTTATTCCATGGACTCTTGCGCTTCTATGCATGAACTATCTTTCCTTTGTCATTCGCTTCTCTTACCTGCTTGGATTCGGACCTAAGAGGACGTTCTTGTGTAAAGCTCATCTTGCTGTACCAGCTAACAATGTAAGTTGTACTTTAAACCAGTAAAATATAATGGTTATTTTATCAAAAGAATTTGTGTATGAGGTCAATCAATTTGTAATCTGATACCTGGATTGTCTTAAGTAGGTATGTGCCTTAACAAAGAATTTTCATTCTTAGGCGCCATCTTAGAAAAACTTTAACATTTTTCTGTTAGCTGATCGACGAGACTTGCCGTCGGTTAGGACAATTAACTTTCTTGCAGATCCTACGAGCCCGTCTGCAGCTGATAATAATTTAACAATTTTTTACAGATCCCAGGCAGGAAAGATCTGGTCACAGGATTCCAGTTCCATTATAGTATTTCATTTGTAGATGCTACTCTTGTTATCTTACATTGGGGAATCGAGACGAAACCACGATATTAAGTTACGTATTCCAGTAGTTTACATCGAACAGACTTGTGAAATACTCTATGGTGCAATAAGCACACGACTTCTCACGAGCGTGTAGTAATATCTGTGGTGTTGGGTAAAGAAGGAGAGGACAATTAACTCTCGACGTTTACGTAACTACCCTGAGAACTGGGCTAGTTTATTCGTTACTGATCTGTGTGGGGCTAACTTAAAAGACATTGCACTATTAAGAACATTCTTGTGAGTCATTTTCAGAGACGTGTTTTCAACCGCTACTATTGACTCATTAAGAATACGAGTACATTGGCAGACTGCTGTATATTTTTTAAATATCACTGTTTTTATATTTTTACGAAGTAATGTGACTGATTAATAACATCAAAATCAAGATTCAAATGATGGTTAATTCTTAGAATAAAACTGTACATTCAAATTTCTTTCTTTCAAATAAAAATTAAATTCATTTAGCATGGGGAACAGCCCTTGAGGGACAAGTAGATAAACAAAAAGTTGCACATTGTAGGAAATGTAACTGGATCAAATTTATAAGAATAATTAAGATTTGACCAACAATACTCCCTTAGTCGAATATAAGTCAGCATTATGTATTATCAAGAAAAGACTAGGTGCAAAAAATGTTAAGCAACGCATTAACAGACCATATAAAAGAATATGAAAGAGTTCAGTAAGCACCTTCATGGAACATGAAAACGAAACTATTTCTTATTTCATGAAATATTAAAAGCCCCAGATCAATTTAAATTGATAATGAAGAAAAACTTAACTTTTTCCATTAGTTATGTGAATTAGTTGCAACGGGCGCGATATACAGAACTGAGCGCCTGTCGTCATCACACACAAGGTGTGTAGCCCGATGTCAAGGTGTCACTAGAGGATAAAAGGTGTGAGCACTATGTATTACGACACTCTCTGAGACCCAAGTGTGCAACATAAACACAAGCAAGGTAGCCCAAGACAAGCAAGTACACTTTGTAAGATGGGAGACAGACCTATGATACAGAAACCTATTACTTGAGGTACAAGCAAAACTCGCATTAACTGCACAGGGAGGTAAGTCAAATTTGATCTACACTATTAGTGGTAAATTTTCATTAGTGAAACCTTGTACCAGCCCACTATGCTTGTTAGTGACACAAATCTATGCTTATTATCTTGAAACCTCAATAACATGAATGATCTCCAAGCGCAATAAGATGTAATGAATATGCTGCCCCAATAGCACCAAAACAATTAAATATATTATTTGCAATAAAGTGTTAAGTAGGTTACAAATTTACATCCCCAAGACCTAAACTGTTGCACATTATGTTACATGTTAAATCCCAAGACTGAAAAGAAGGCAAATTAAGCTTCAATATCTCACAGTTTACCACAGTCCCAGCAGTGAGCCCATGGCCAAATAACAGGTCAGATACACTCAGCAGCACACTCGCCGAATGATATACCGTAGTTCAAACTTAGCGGTCCACGTGGGCAATACTAAATCACATCAAGATTTTCATTAATATAGTACATATAAATTCATGAATTTAAAACAAATCGCTCACATGCAAGCTTAACCATGTCACTCTGCATGTAGCTGGAACCAAAGCGGATGAAGACAGTCTTTTAAAATACAATCTCAAGCCAGCTCTCGGCCACTCTGGCAATACACATGCAGCAGGAAGCAAATAGAATGCAGGATTCAAAGTCTGGGACAGTAATACTTTCGCCTGTAGAAGATCGGATTCATTCTAAGCAGATATGGCTTTAATGGCCACACTGAAGGCCCACGAAACGAGTTCTTCCCGCTGGCCAATATGCAACCAAAATATAACGTGGCCAGCAGGATAGTCATTTGGATTGGGCAAATCATGCCCCCAAGGAATTTCTACCAAAACCACTTACATAGAAGGGCTTGACCCCAAGGTTGTCCAACAGCATTCGCCGTTTAATTTCATGTAAGATGTGTATTTATTCTATCCATTCAGAAAACAATGAATTTAGTCAAATTATTTATCAATTGAAAAATGGTTCCCTTTAGTACATTCAACACTCATTCCATGTCGTTAACCTTCGTATTTACTATACCGATTAACCTCATAATGATTTTTGATGTTACTGAGCAACAGTCATAAAATAATTTGTAAATGAACAAATAGCCATTTGATTGTATTGTTGTTTATTTGATTATGACCAAGATTTTGGTCTTTTATGCCATTTTCAAGTGATTGAATTTATGTCATTAACATATTTTGCAGGACATCAAGCTCAAAGTTGGCTATAAACTAAGAAACTTGATGTCTTACAATACACATTAATGAAATAAACCTAATGAGTTGAAAATGACATGAAAGGCTGAAACCTAGAGCGTTATTAAATAAACAACAATTCAGTCAAATGGCGGTGTGTTCATTTAAAAACATCAGAATGATTCTTACGTTTTCTTCATGTGCTTTTCTTCCCCTGTGTTTACAAGAATTTTTTCATATCTTCTAATGTTGCTTCAATTTCATGGACCTTTATAGTTACCGTATTGAGGCTCTATGCTTATATTTCTGCAGTATGCGGTTGATTTTTTTCAGTAGAGCTTTCAGAATTTTTTTTTTACAATTTGTGGTAAGGTCTTATGGGACCAAACTGCTGACGTCATCGGTCCCTAAGCTTACACACTACTTAATCTAACTTAAACTAATTTACGCTAAGGACGACACACATACCCATGGTCGAGGAAGAACTCGAACCTACGACGGGGGAAGCTGCGCGGACAGTGACAAGACGCCTCAGACCTCACGGCTACCCAGCGCGGCAGTAGAGGTTTTAGACCTTCAATTTTTGCATCGATTCATAGATGAATGTTCATCACACCTTTGGAATGAGTGCATGACATCCTCTACAAAACTATCCATAGCAGACAATATACTAAAGCAGTTATGTACTGTTAGACTCACAATTTTCTAGTTTTGTCGGTACACGTATTGCCCTTGCACTTTTATTTATTTATAAATTCTTACAAGAGAGGGTAAATATGCTTTATTAAATATGATTCCCACATCAGGCATGATCAGTTCGTACATATTACCATGTACCGATGCACAACATTTGTTACACTGTTGGTTGATGATTTCTTCTGATGGTTCGGGAGTTTGGCACGCTGACTCCGTCAGATAGGTCCACATTTTCCCACAGAATCTGTACACAAATGGCGGTAAGCTTAGCTATCTGCCAAGAGCATGCTGAACTGCATAACTGATATACATTAAGTTCTTAAATGTCTGCTCCTGTGGACGCACACACTACTATTGGTTATAAATTTTAATTGTGCCTGGAAAGTCCCGTAAGGCAACTGTAACTAATATTGAGATGACGGCTCAGGTGGATCTTGATATCAAATTGGTATGCAAATTAATTAAACTGATCAATTAATTACACCCATCCCCCAACACCACCCTTACCCCCAGATGACATCATGTGTTTTCCCCAGCTGGCACATGAGTCCCTGCCCCCTCCCCATCCCCACCCACTCCATTCCCCCACCCTCTCGCCCACCTACCCCATTCGCAGGAATTTCTAATTTTTTCGGTAAATTCGAACTGTGGCGGGAATTTCGAATTTGGGGGAATTTCTTTGTCTCAGGACTGTACTGACGTCCCACCCTACACCTCACCTGGGAACTGGTGGGAAATTAAATATAGTGTTGCCCTTTCTGGGACTCGAACCTCATTCCTCGACGGAGGGCCCAAGTGCACTCCCCAAGACATGGAAACTGTCCAGATGCAGGAGAGGAAGGTTAGATTAGTGCACTTTATTTATTTTGGTTTGGAAGCTGAAGTAAAGACTCGTCCTAATTACATAGTTAATCAAATCAGTCCTAATCACACAACATGTATAGCGCTGGACAAGGACTGTCTAAAATCGCAATACAGCTCAAAAATTGATAGTGCCACACAGCTCGTGTTATCCTGCTGGGGAAAAATTTCCCAATACCACTCGAAACTAGTGGCAGATATATTCAGTCTCTACCCTTCACCTACAACCTGGCAGGAAAAAGGCTGAGGTGGAAAGTACCCTCTTTTTTTGTGTAAATAACTTCCACTGACGAGATACTGGTGTTGGACACAGAGGAGTTTAATAAGTTAGTAAGACTATTACCTGTAAGCATACAGCTGAGGACTGCATTATTGCTTTTAGACGTCAGAGTTCGTTACAGACGCCTCCTGCTGCATTGCTTGACAGTCACCCTGCAGCTCAGGTAATTTACAGTCACCCTGCAGCTCAGGTAAACGAAATTCAGGAAAGCCAATACACACTACCACAACAGATGGAAAATACTTCACTGTTCTAATAGCACATCGTGAAAAAAACTAGCACTCGTAATCAACGGTTCATAATGATACACATGTACTAGTGACTAGGAAAAATCTCGTCCCAAAATATAGCAGCAGGAGAGAGGGAAGGGGGGGGGGCAGTTGAACGTGCGCTCTCCTCCATGCATGGTCAGGAACTACCGAAATTAGAGCTACGCCTACCTCCCATCATCCCTCCCTCTCCTCACCGTAGATGGATATATAGGCGCTTTCAAATGGTCAGCTGCTACTACTTCCGCATGGTACCTATGTTGACCGCAGCCTCCCGCCCATCTGGTGGCAGAGTCTTTAACCAATGGAGCACATGGCTAGGTCGTTAAGGCGGCTAACACTAAACGAGATAAATGATGCGCACCCCGAGTACAGCTTGCTTGTTCGTCTAAAATGTTGCTGCGCCCTGGCTGGAGCGCATCTGCCTTGGGCGATCACATACACACTGGACCCATCCCCCGCCCACAACTGCATACCGTTCTGCATTCCTCAACGCTGCTCCTAAACTGAGCATCCATCAAGAATAAAAAACACAAAAAATGTCCTCTTTCCACGAGAATAGGCACAGTCCATTTTCTTTTAGTTTTATGAACAAAATCGGTTAAAGTTTTAATTTTAAACTGCAGGATAATATTTGCATATCTCTCAGCCTCCCACTTCCTGTTATTTTGCAACATCCAATTAAGTGACAAAAAGAAAACTACAACACTGCTGCTGATTACAGATGACCAAACTGCAAAAGTCATAGTGATTTCTTTCAGTATGATGAACAAAATTAAAGGTCTTGAGAGTGTCCCTCATGTTCAAATCAATATCTGTAAATAACTTGTCATCCACATGTGTAATGCAAACATTTCAGACATGTGGAATAGCATTAAAGAATACAGACTTACATGCGATTTGCTCACATTGTAACGTTCTTTTAACTACGAAAACTTTACGATTACGTTGAATGATTATCTGAACTGTGGAACGGGTACTGAACTCGAATTATCGTGTTGTAATTGCAAGTGGTGTGCTTACTCTGTGTTATGGTTAGCAAAACTTTATACGAACTGATTGGGCAATGCAGCCGGCCGGAGTGGCCGAGCGGTTCTAGGCGCTTCAGTCTGGAGCCGCGCGACCGTTACGGTCGCAGGTTCGAATCCCCCCTCGGGCATGGATGTGTGTGATGTCCGTAGGTTAGTTAGGTTTAAGTAATTCTAAGTTCTAGGGGTCTGATGACCTCAGAAGTTAAGTCCCATAGTGCTCAGAGCCATTTGAACCATTGTTTTGAGCAATGCAACTCCCAATATCAATAAATAAATATAGTCACTGTGAAATACTTTCAGTCCCTTAGGCACTGAATCCTCGGGCACTGTTCATAACTGATAACTACGGTCCCTATGCACATAACAATAAATTAAATTATTGTCTTACCTCTAAAGCAGCAATGGTGGAATGTGATATAAAGTGGTCTCTCATGAAAAAAATAAATATGTTATCTACAGGCTCATCGATGTGCAATGCTGGCTGTAACACTTTGAAATGCACATGAAATTGTTTCGGCTGATAAATGAAAACATTTATGAAAACTCCAACTACTTTGAAAAACGTATGACCTGGACTGGAAGGCGGTACTGATTATGATCAATTACTAACACTGAGTTTTTTTAGTAAAATTATATTGCAAGTTAAGTTTGTCATTTCAAAAACATCTGCAATTGTAATTACATTGGTTAGAATAATATCATATTTACTAATTGCTCCACAAACAATGGGATTTATGCAGCAAGTATTATCTGACCTCACTACCAGCATAAAAGCAAGTCATCAAATTACACATAACTCTGATAATAAGTCGTAGTAACATTGCAAATGTGAAACATCTATCTAGCCTTTTTATCAAATCAGTTTACGTTCATTCTGGGGTTACTCAAAAATTACAGAATATCAACCAACTCATCTATACTAACGCGCTGGCAAAACAAAAGTCATAATTATTTAACATCCTCACCTTGCTTGCACGAAGCCTTCTGTTTCCAAGATTCACAATATTGACAAACCTCCACTAATATAACACTTGGTGGCTTCACACAGCAAACCACAAAACTGCCTACTCCATCGTCATTCGCTCACAGATAGCTACCTACAACTGTGCTCCCAGCGTTTTCTTCCTCCAACACTACAATCTCAGATCAGAAACAGTATCTTTGGCTCTGCGGTAGTGCACAGTCAGCGATCCGCTTTATAAAGCCTGTTACAGACATACATTGTTTATAATATCATAGTTTCAGTTTAGTTAACATTAATATTCTTATCACATTCAGGTGCCACATACAAGTGTGCCCCAGTAACTCCTTTCAGAACCCTCCAGCGGGGTTTAACAAATTCGACACGTATTTGGGAGTACCTTGTACAACAAGTGTGTGGTAAATTTTATCACATTTCCGATAAATATAAATGTTGAGAAGTATAAAACCATTACAGTGTAGTCCTAAGGATCGTTATAAAGTAACGTGTCTAGATTGTACAAAAAAAAATCGAACTGTATATCATCATTAAACTTTAAAGAAATGATAGTGCTCAGGTGCACTTGTATGAATCATCATCTTGTTATATCATGAGTAAATTTTCTCATAAACAAAGTTTCTGACAAATAAATCGTGTAGAGCAGAATCAATATACAATCCTAACTGTCATGATGATTGTATAGGATTGGGCAAGGGAGAGGAAGAGTAATGGCTGAAGCCTACGAGCACGTTGAAGTGACTACATCAAGAAGGCCATTTCTTTTTAAAATGAGTAGTGACCAACGTGAACTGCATTCAGTGTACCAAGACATCTGAACATTTTATTTTCCTCAGTCATGCGCAGAGATACAAGAGGTACTCAGCAACAAATTATCAACAATCATAGTTGTCAATTATCATGATGTCAGTAACGTGATGACCAGCATCATCACTGTTGTTCATAGCAGAAATTCTTCTGAAATCCAAACGGCATATATAGCCACTTACGTTAAAGTATGAATACCAGTACTAAATTGCTCAAATACCATGAACAGAGGTAGGAGACTGGATAATGGAAGTGTTGTGTAAATAGTTCTGCGTAGTCAGCGCGTACACAACTTTCCCACTAGAGCGCGCCCCGCTAAGCACAACAGTGCAGGCACAGCGCTCGTCCGTCTCCACACTACGAGATGGCGCTGCCATAGAGACGGACCAAATTCTGGTTCCGCCAATCCACATATTAATATGTAACGCAGCCAGTGAGATTGCTGCTAACATAGAACCTTTTCTCCTTGCGGATCACACTCGCGCAGTGATACATGAACGCGTGAGGTATTATAACGAGTGTACAGACCTCTGATTAGTCAGTCTGCATTTGTCTGCACCAGTCTGTACCCATCTGCATTAGTCTGTACCAGTCGGTATGAGTTCTACATTTGTCTGTACCAGTCTATAGTCAAGTTTCAATCTGCGCCTAATAAGATTACCATGTTCCTGTACATAGCCATGAAGATAAATGTATAGACACTTTTGTCAAGTATCAGAGATATATGTGAGAATAAGATTAACATACCAGTACCAAAGGAACTTCAGATTGTCATTTGTAAATAGCATCCAGAATCGAGTTAAGTAATTTTTATGCTTGTTATTCTTTTAATAAATGTGTGTGAAAATTAATCAAGTTCTGTTTAAAGTTGGTCACCGTCAATCTGCTACTCTAAGCGTGCAAGTGTCATTTCTATCGTCTGACCTAATGGCAGAAGATAAACACGCCACGATAAGACCACGAGACATATTGCTGACACTCACCTACTTCGTTAGAGCGACAAGTCAAATAATCTGATGGTGTGTGTACTGAAGGTCTTACAGTACACACACCACAGGAAGGTATGAAATGGTAGCAAAGGTAAGGTAGTGGAACATGACCAGTTCTACCTGTGTCAACATCGAGTAATCTATCTGATCGCAAAAGGTTCAGTATTCAAATGAAATTATAGGCTGGATGAAGCAACAATGCTTTATATCAGAGTAAGTAGGCAAAAGTGCACTCTTAATGAGACAACATCAATAGGTGTGGCATAAGACTGCCAATTAGACATAGAAGAACCTAACATGGCAGAGAACATCACTGGTTCATAATATTATACTGTGGCTCTCAGTGGCATTGTATACGCAATATTGAGACATAATTACTTAAGAAAACCTAACAGCAAAATCAAGAAACTGAATGGCTCCATGTGGCCTTGTACTTGAAGTACACGCAAATCTTAATAACTAAAACAATTGTAGAGAAAATATGAATCAGAGGCTCCACGTGGCCTTTCTGCATACATAAATACTGATCTTAGTAGGTATAAAATGTTTGGGGCTCCAAGTGGCTTAGTACATGAATACATGCAAACCTTAATATCTAAAACAACTGAATAGGAAATACCAGTCAGAGGCTTTAAGTGGCCCTTTTACATACATAAATGCTGATCTTAGTAGCTAAGAAAATGTTACAAAAATCATCTTAGTGGCTCAAAGTGGCCTAGTTTACATGAAATAAATGCTGACCTTGATAGCAAAAATTTGGCAGAAAACATCTTTGTGGCACAAGATGGCCTAGTTTTACATAGCATAAACATCAAAGCTGAGAATGTATCGTAAAACATCATTAACTGTAATTCATATGGCACTCAGAGGCCCATGCATAATTCATAATGAGAATAAGTAACTTGACATGGCTTTTACAACAACAAAGTGCAACAACGTTGCTTGCAGCCGTTACAGTGGCAAAGATGCTCGTTAATGGCTGGATTTCACGATTCGGATCTGCACAAATGACTACCACCGATCGAGGCAGTTAATTTCAAGCTTCATTGTTTCAGGAGTTGCTTCGACTATGCGACTGCTGACTCATTCGCATCACCAGTTGCCATCCCGGATGTAAAGGGAAGGTGGAACGGCTGCACCGCTCCTTGAAAGCGGCGTTGATGTGCAGAGATGAAAATTAGATGGATGCCTTTGCTTTGGTCGTGCTGGGTTTATGGCCGGCTCTGAAAGAAGACGCAGGGCACACAGTGGCGCAGTCAGTCTATAGGAAAACTTGAGACTTGGGACTGACAAACCAAAACAGATTGTACCGGCGACGAGCATTTTTGAATTTGGGAAGCTATTCCGCGAGACTATGTCTCTGTTGTGACCGACAGCACTTGCGCCTCACGGTGACGGGTGTCCATTCATAGGAAACTGTTCAGTCCTATCCACCTTTGGCTGCGAGATGATTCCGTCCACCCACCTTGAACACCACCATACGCTGGACGTTAGGCAGTGATACAAAGAGCGCCGTTAACGCTTAAGGTGACGAATTCGACTAAGATGGAGGTCGAGCATGCAAACGAACGTCAGTGGCCGCCGCTATCGCCGACAACAGGATGTCCACCAACGGTGACGAAGGTAGGACGGTAATGACGTTAGATAGTACACGTTATTGAAAGTGAGCTGATATTGCTAACAGTGCGCTCAAAGTACTTTCAGATTCGGGACCCTACTTTCACAACAGTACTTCTTTAAAAATATGTTGTTAATATAATTCAACAATAATTAACGAATTTTTATTTTTTTAATTTTTTTAGATTTATATAAAGTACTTCCTCCCCCCCTCTCCCCACCCGTCGGTAATATGTTATGGAAAATACCTTGGTATTGCTAGAGATAATTTGCGGAATATTACACAAATAAGCTATATCTCAAGCTGATGGAATATATTGCGGTTACATTGATAAATATATTGTTCTGAAATATGGCTGAATTACTCCTTGGGCATTTCCGCAAGGAGTAATAACTCAATTTCTATTTTAATTTATTCCTTAGTTGAAACTTCCTGGCAGATTAAAGCTGTGTGCCCGACCGAGACTCGAACTCGGGACCTTTGCCTTTCACGGCCAAGTGCTCTACCATCTGAGCTACCGAAGCACGACTCACGCCCGGTACTCACAGCTTTACTTCTGCCAGTACCTCGTCTCCTACCTTCCAAACTTTACAGAAGCTCTCCTGCGAACCATGCAGAACTAGCACTCCTGAAAGAAAGGATATTGCGGAGACATGGCTTAGCCACAGCCTGGGGAATGTTTCCAGAATGAGATTTTCACTCTGCAGCGGAGTGTGCGCTGATATGAAACTTCCTGGCAGATTAAAACTGTGTGCCCGACCGAGACTCGGACTCGGGACCTTTGCCTTTCACGGGCAAGTGCTCTACCATCTGAGCTACCGAAGCACGACTCACGCCCGGTACTCACAGCTTTACTTCTGCCAGTACCTCGTCTCCTACCTTCCAAACTTTACAGAAGCTCTCCTGCGAACCATGCAGAACTAGCACATATCCTTTCTTTCAGGAGTGCCAGGAAGTTTCATATCAGCGCACACTCCGCTGCAGAGTGAAAATCTCATTCTATTCCTTAGTTGTTGCAAAAAACGTGACCAGATCACACGACAAAACTACATCTTTGTTTAAAACATCCATCATACTATTATTTTTTTCAAATTTCAAAAACTGTCGTATAGATTAATAAGATTGTTTCTTTTTTGAATTCATATAAGATTTTCAGACTGCGAGGCTTCCGTCATGGACACACCTCAATTTGGACAGGGACCCTTTAAATCCTCGAATGGCGGCGGGCTTAATGATGGCTGAATTAATTTCTTCAAAAAAAAGCGGGAAGTGTAGTCCAAGAATCAACAAATAATGTTGAACGTGCGCGAAGTTTTATGTTGATTGCTTCATCGGTTTTTCGAAATATAATCGTGGAAATCCTTATTTTATATGTTGACTGAGGAGAATGAACACTGAACATCGAGTGGCCGACGAAAGATTCTCCATTTACTAAGTAAAATACCAAGTGCACATTCTGCATAATGCCCTGCTCGTGATAACCTGTAATTAAAGACTTTTTGTTTATTGGTCAGTTTTTTTTTTTTTTTTTTTTTTTTTTTTTTTTTTTTTTTTTTTTTTTGAGTTATGATTTCATTAAGTTGCTACTCACTACAAAAGCTTCATCAACTAGTAGCATGTAATAATAAGTTCGCTACCTGATCCCCATGCTTTACGTGTTTTCCATCTATAGACCCCACATGCTGAAGAAAGTTTGCTGTCATCTCATACTGGCAGTCGATATTATTCCAGTCTTCTATAGTCTGCGGGTTCATACATCCTCTTTTGTCCTCCACTATATGAACGTGCATGTGTATCTAATAATGCCAGCAATTGTACGTCAGTCGAAAAGAGACACAAAACGTAGAGAACACATCGAATACCCAGTTCCTACACACCTGTAAAATTTGATTTGATACATTAGAAATGGTCAGTGAAAGCCTGGGTATTTTCTTTTTACTTATATTTCGCAAGACGCTTTTTGGGAAATTCTTCCCGTTTTCAAGTGCGTTTCTATGTGATATATCATTTGTTAGTGATGTTTTCCATCTCAGACGTGCTCCAATGTTGTGTTGTCTTTGCCGTAACGTATAAAAACATGTGCAATTTTTAGTTAATTGTCGATATTTATATAAACTTAGTAGCAAAACTCTACATAAAGAGCCGGCCGAAGTGGCCGAGCGGTTCTAGGCGCTTCAGTCTGGAACCGCGCGACCGCTACGGTCGCAGGTTCGACTCCTGCTTCGGGCATGGATGTGTGTGATGTCCTTAGGTTAGTTAGGTTTAAGTAGTTCTACGTTCTAGGGGACTGATGACCTCAGATGTTAAGTCCCATAGTGCTCAGAGCCATTTGCCATCTACATAAAGATGGGTCATTAATTAAAAAAAACATGTGTTTTTTTACATTATCCGACGCCTGTGGGCAACATTCGCAGGACATAATCTAAGGTCGGCATTCTTATTTAATGTCCGCCCCGATTGATGAATGGTCAGCGTGATGGACTGTCGTCCTAACGGGCCCGGGTTCGATGCCCGGCTGGGTCGGCGATTTTCTCCGTTGTGTTTTCTTCATCATCATTTCATCCCCATCTGGCGCGCAGGTCGCCCAGTGTGGCATCGAATGTAAATAAGACATGCACCAACGCGGCCGGACCTGCCTCATAAGGGGCTCCCAGCCAATGACGCCAAAAACTCATTTCCATATTCTTATTTAATGAAATTCTGCTCAAAGTTGATACTAACTCTGCGCAAGAAATCTTGCCGCAGCTTTCACCGACGCACTGCTGATGGGCTTTCCCTGGTGTTCGCGCTGGTGATGAAAGTGCCCTTGTGGCCAACACTGACAATGCCGCGCATGTTGCGTGAATTCCGGTGCAAATGCGCGTAACGCCGCAAACAGCTCCTCTATACCCTGTTTTGAAGCGCCGGTTTCTGTTCTAAGCATATTGACAACTAACGCGAAAACGAAGAGGTGAAGCAAGTAGAATTTTATGATCATGCTATCTAAGGCTGAAAATTTTCTCTCACGAATAATTTTTAGAGATGTCGACAGACAGCAAAAATTTCAGCAGTTCCAATAGTTTCAGATGGGGTTTATGCGAAGACAAGTTTAATTTGTAGCGACAGGGTGATGAAACGCCGAAGTAGTATTGTAACACCCCACCTGCCCCTTATCTGGTTTTGGTGTGTGTTCACCCCAGGTAATTGACTAACAGATCAACAGCGAGTGCAAAACTACCGCAATGTCGGATAACGCAAAGAAAGTAATAGGGCCCTGTGACTCCTGAATGAACTGCGGTAGCAGTGTTGACATTAATTGATTCAGAATTGATCCCTTTTAATTAAAAAGGGGTGCACATTGATGTTATATTCAGCTATTGAACGCCAGATGAAAATGTTGAACATAAAATTAATTTAGGAAGTGACTTGGGATTTCAACTACTTGATTGAAAACAGATGCAGTCGATTAGCACAGATTTATTTTAAGTCACGACCGTCAATCATCACATTACATGATTCTCCTAACAGGCGTAATAAACTGCGTTTGCGTGGAGTAAAGCGCGATAAATCAAAAGTAATTCCTATCGACTGACCCAGGCGTAATGCGAAGTGCGAGAAGAATTCTACAATACACGGCCCATGAAACCCTCGAGGAAACTTTTCCGACATGATCCAACAAATTAATCAGTGGCCTGAGCGGGCCCAATATAACAGAATTCAGCGTGGGGGCTCGGCGTCGTTATGCGGACGTCGGCCGACCTCGTGGTGCTGCAAGGCTGCGCTCGTCTATTCACTTCTAGCTATCTTGCTCAGTACATAGCTGAACGAAAACTTTCTATCTCCAAGCTCAATCGTTCCGTTTGCTAAGTCCTAAACTGCAGAGATGCTCACTCTCTCTCAGGCAAGCTGAGTAAAAGAACGCCACGTCCGTACTCTAGGCAAGCTGGGAAGACCTCTACGGAGACTTCTGCCAGTCCGCTCTTTGCCTCGGTTTCCCCTCCAGCAAAATCACTTACGCCAATTGCAGTGCAAGTCGCGTTGCTTATGCGTCGCTTCCCAGCGCCGACCAATGCCTGCTTGGGAAGTGAACAAATTTCCCACAACATTTCCCTTCCTCTCAACTTCTGCTATTTAGCTCCTCCCAGACCACCCATGAAGGTTAGCATCTGCACAAAACACCAATTTTTCCGGAGTACCCCAGGAGGGTACTTCAAATTCCTCGGTCCTACATCCCCATCGGAGGCCGGCGTATTTCATTCTGTCGCTCTTCATCTGATTTACGTCAGACTCTACAGACCGTGAATTCAGCGTGAAGTTGCTATAGTCACGATCACGCATATTTTGGCCTCTGTTGACCACTCCACCGTAGCTTTGCGCGGCTTTCTCGCATGTTTCACTGAAAACGGGACGACGGCCATTTATCAACAGGCGTACAAGTTCTCCGTCTGCTTCCCGGTACACCAGCATCGGGTCAACCACCCACTCACTGTCACTCATCTTAAGACAGCTGGAGGCCGCGCCCCGTTACCGCTTTCTCAGAGCTTGAGCCGCCCTAAGCTGCCTACTGTCGCTTCCAGCCGGCCTATTGCCACTCCCAGCCGGCCTCGGTCAACTCTTGAATACTTCCCTGTGATAAACTAGCCTCCAGCAAATCGACGCGTTTCCACAGAGTTTTCATGTCGTGTGAATTACTTTAAAACCATCACCCAACATTAATTATTCCAATACTCTACAAGATGCACTGTGCCTTCTCTGTCATTTTTGTTCAGCCCTACTGTTCGCTCAACGTGTGTTAGGTGATCTTTAATGACTTCATGTAAGGGGCATAGTTCTTGCCATCTTACAGTATAGTCGACAAAATTATTGAAAGTATCACAACACATGGCGCATTGAAAAATGTAGAATCCTCACCCAATACTTAAAATCGAAATAGTCCCACGGAATGAAATGATCGTTAGGCATTGATGGCCGGGGTTTTTGCAAAGACAAGTTTAATTTGTAGCGACAGGGTGATGAAACGCCGAAGTAGTATGTTGTTGTTGTTGTGGTCTTTAGTCCTGAGACTGCAGCTCTCCATGCTACTCTATCCTGTGCAAGCTTCTTCATCTCCCAGTACCTACTGCAGCCTACATCCTTCAGAATCTGCTTAGTGTATTATCTCTTGGTCTCCCTCTACGATTTTTACCCTCCAATACTAAATTGGTGATCCCTCGATGTCTCAGAACATGTCCTACCAACAGATCCCTTCTTCTAGTCAAGTTGTGCCACAAACTCCTCTTCTCCCCAAACCTACTCAATACCTCCTCATTAGTTATGTGATCTACTCATCTAATCTTCAGCATTCTTCTGTAGCACCACATTTCGAAAGCTTCTATTCTCTTCTTGTCTAAACTATTCATCGTCCTCGTTTCACTTCCATACATGGCTACACTCCATACAAATACTTTCAGAAAAGACTTCCTGACATTTAAATCTATACTCGACGTTAACAAATTTTTCTTCTTCAGAAACGCTTTCCTTGCCATTGCCAGCCTACATTTTATATCCTCTTTACTTCGACCATCATCAGTTATTTTGCTCTCCAAATAGCAAAACTCCTTTACTACTTTAAGTGTCTCATTTCCTAATCTAATTCCCTCAGCATCACCTGACTTAATTTGACTACATTCCATTATCCTCGTTTTGCTTTTGTTGATGTTCATCTTATACCCTACTTTCAAGACACTGTCCATTCCGTTCAACTGCTCTTCCAAGTCCATTGCTGTCTCTGATAGAATGACAATGTCATCGGCGAACCTCAAAGTTTTTATTTCTTCTCCATGGATTTTAATACCTACTCCGAATTTTTCTTTTGTTTCCTTTATTGCTTTGCTCAATATACAGATTGAATAACATTGGGGATAGGCTACAACCCTGTCTCACTCCCTTCCCAACCACTGCTTCCCTTTCATACCCCTCAACTCCTGTAACTACCATCTGCTTTCTGTACAAATTGTAAATAGCCTTTTGCTTCCTGCATTTTACCCCTGCGTGAAAGAGAGTATTCCAATCAACATTGTCAAAAGCTTTCTCTAAGTCTACAAATGCTAGAAACGTAGGTTTGCCTTTCCTTAATCTTTCTTCTAAGGTAAGTCGTAGGCTCAGTATTGCCTCACGTGTTCCACCATTTCTACGGAATCCAAACTCATCTTCCCCAAGGTCGGCTTCTGTCAGTTTTTCCATTCGTCTGTAAAGAATTCACGTTAGTATTTTGCAGCTGTGACTTATTAAACTGATAGTTCGGTAATTTTCACATCTGTCAACACCTGCTTTCTTTGGGATTGGAATTATTATATTCTTCTTGAAGTCTGAGGGTATTTCGCCTGTGTCACACATCTTGCTCACCGGATGGTAGAGTTTTGTCAGGACTGGCTCTCCCAAGGCTGTCAGTAGTTCGAATGGAATGTTGTCTACTCCTCGGGCCTTGTTTCGACTTAGATCTTTCAGTGCTCTGTCAAACTCTTCACGCAGTACCATATCTCCCATTTCAACTTCATCTACATCCTCTTCCATTTCCATAATATTGTCCTCAAGTACATCGCCCTTGTATAGACCCTCTATATAATCCTTCCACCTTTCTGCTTTCCCTTCTTTGCTTAGAACTGGGTTTCCATCAAAGCTCTTGATATACGTGCATGTGGTTCTCCTTTCTCCAAAGGTCTCTCTAATTTTCCTGTAGGCAGTATCTATCTTACCCCTAGTGAGATAAGCCTCTACATCCTTACATTTGTCCTCTAGGCATCCCTGCTTAGTCATTTTGCACTTCTTGTCGATATCATTTTTGAGACGTTTGTATTCCTTTTTGCCTGCTTCGTTTACTGCATTTTTATATTTTCCCCTTTCATCAAGTAAATTAGTATAGTCGAAGTAGTATAGTCGACACAATTATTGTAAGTATCACAACATATGGCGCATTGAAAAATGCAGAATCCTCACCCAACACTTAAAATCGAAATAGTCCCACAGAATGAAATGATCATTGGGCACTGATGGCCGGGAGTCCCCTTCTGGGGAATCTCGGCCGCAAGTCCTTTCATGTGATGGCACACTGGGCGACGAGTGGGTCGACGACAATATGATGAAGACAACACACCACCTGCTTCCCGGGCAGAGAAAAATCTTCGACGCTCTCGGGAATCGAACTTGTGTCCTTGCCCTGGAACTCAGATGCGCTTTTTCTTGCATTTTGTTCTTAATTGTTCGTTATATTCGGTCATAGCGGCGTCAGATGACATTCGTAGAAGTTCGTTTTTGATCCCTACACTCAGGTTATTTTTTATTATTATTATTATTACAGAGACTATCCGGCTCTCTGACCGAACATGCTGAGTACCTTGCTGGCTGCGCTAACCACTGACACTGTCGTCCAGTGGTAGAAGTATGGATGATATAAACAATATAATTAGCCATGGCAGGCGAGTCATAAAACAACTAAATGGTCCTCTCTGGAACAAATACATAATGTGCAGAACAAAACATACCATCTACCACACAATTATTGAAAGTATCACAACATATGGCGCAGAGTTGTATGAACTAACTTACAAATATCGCCTGCTGGCTGTCGAGGTGGATTTCTAGGAACGGACTTGTGGATATTCCAGGCTTGATCATATTAGAAATGTGTAAGGTGGCGTGGTCTCGTGACACTTATTTCTTACATATTCCGACCTCACTATCGTATTCAGCGTATCAAGACGTTTCATTCGAGCCCAAACTCGATAGGGTAGAGTGAATTTTACGTATTTCCATTTAATCGATTTGCAAATCTAATAAATAAATCGCAAGTGCACACCAAGATTAAAAAACAGAGGCTGGCATACACAATTATTCAAGACACGGCCGCCACAAGAGTTTTTATTCGACAGAGGCAACCAGCCCGCTGGAAAGTCCGTAGGAGGGTGAGTTAGCACACAGCTGTGCTGGCCGGCGGTCCACACAGGGACCAAAACAGTTTTTTGCCAGAGAAAAGGGATAATGGCGTGCGTGTTCACCTTAAAAGCAAAACCCGCTGTATTGTTTGGGAGAGCCCCAGCATACACATTTTCTGACGGACATAGTGTGCAGTTTCAGAGTGCTCACAGGTGGACAATAAACGCCTAACGCAGATGCTATATGTTTCCGGATTGGTCGGCTTAAATGGAGCGCCATTGTCCCGTTTCTAAGAGTAACGCTGACTGGCGGACTATTTCTGACACAATGAGCTGGAGGAGTGAGGGAAAGACAGCGGATAATCTAGCCTTCCACTTTTTGCGTGGAGAGGAGTTCTGGTGATGCTCTTGAAGTGGGAACATGTAATGGGAGCGAGTGCGCTCGTGTGTGTACGCAGAGACTGAGGAAGAAAGTCTCTGCTCAATACTGCACTGTGAGAGCACCTCTGTCGCTAGCAAATCGGAGTAATACTCTATATTGAGTCACTCGCGATTAAGCATTTGTTCACTGTGTTGGCCGCGACACTTAATGTGTGGTGTGAACACAGACAGAGTATTAGTTAGCGCCTGCGAGCGAAAATTGAGTGGCATCGTAGTGGACTGGTTGTCTGCCAGGTGTACCACGCCAATAGTTAGACTAGGGGCAGATAGGAGTCCTTGACTTCATCAGGCGTGGTGAGAGTTCGACTGGCGAAGGTCAATCCAGATAGAAAGAGATAGTTTTGTTATTTTTCAGCAGCAAACGATGCAGGCAGCAGTCGTTGCAGCTCATGGTATTGTGCGCTACAGCGTAGGCAAGCCCTAGCTTTCCTCCATTACAAATAACATACTTCATTCACGTCACTCCATTACATTTCCCACGCGACAGCCTTGACCATACTTAGAAAAATTCGATCGGATGATTATTCAAGTTGAGTAGGCGCGGCTCCCAACTATTCTGCCAAGTAAATGGCGCTGTCAGGGATTTTTCCTGCCTTGTGATGACTGGGTGTTGTTGTGTCGTCTTCATCACCATCATTCATGCCCATTACGGTCAGAGGATGGCAATGGCAAACCACCTCCACTACGGCCTTGCCTAGTACAGCGGTGCGCGTCTCCCGCATCGTCCTCTACGCTCCTCGGAGTATGGGACCTCATCATCATCAAATAACACTCTTAATGAAAAGTGATAAAAGAGCTTTCCCACACTTTGTATATAAATTTCATTAACAGGATTCCTATCCATAAGAGGTAACCTCATATTCTGAAAAGAACCCAGAAATTTGTGTATCAGTTTATAAATAAAAGTTTCACTTGATTTTCTCAGATTTTGCAATAAGTAATATTTTCCGTTCGTTTAATATTTTTCTTACACTAACTTCCAATACTCCAGTACCCGAGTATTCCACTAGTTACGTAAGAAAATAGAATATTTTTGTGTCTTTTCCTCACAGTGTACGACTCCAGAAGATATTTATTGCTGAAAGTTTTTCAGGCATTTCTTTTTGGTACGTTAGGAGCGTCGTCTGAGTTCTGTAGTAGTGTGGGGTGGAAATTTCTTCTTGCAGGAGCCAAAGGGTACTTGTCAGATCAATCCGTTGGGCAACTCGTCAAAATAGCACACGCACAAACTTACAAATGATAGGATCAGAGTGGTTATGAATGTCGAAAGCACAATCCTAGACTACATAGAAAGGAAGAACCTACTCTGGTATGGTAACTTACAGCGCATGACCAAAACTTGTATAGCAATGGACTCCACATGAAAGAAGAAAGTGCGGTACACCTGCGAGATGCTGGAAAGACGACGTCAACGAAACAATGCACAGAATTTAATTTTCTAACAGCTCAGGAAAACAGTTCTTTGGAATCGAGATCAACAATTTCTCAATTTCTGTATCAACGATGGATTCTATAGTTTCTGGTAGGTGTAAAAAACCATGAAGTTTAATAAGGCTATGGGAATAATAAACACGGTAATGAAACTAGATCTTGTTCATAAAACATTAGCAAAATTAATGCTTTGTATGATAATGAGGCATGGATCTCACATATGAAGGGTAAGAGCAGTTGAACTAATGATATGAAGTTCAAGTGCCCAAAAGGAGGCAGCACGAAAAGGGACAGAGAAAGAAATGATGAGACCCTCCATGAACTTGGACCAAAAAATGTGGCTGAATTATGTCGACCAAATGAACGACAATTGAATGCCAAGTACACGCCGAAGCTGCAGACATAATGGAAGAAGAGCTGAAGGGCAACCAGTGGTGTGGTGAAAGGAAAACTTTAATTTTAGAGTGTAATACTCCGCCCTGAACATACACAAGACTGTTTTGACATCACAAATCATGAGGAAATCGGAATCAACGTTTCTGTTTCGTCTCAAGACACTCTGAAATCACGCCGTGTGATTTTTTCTTGTGAGGGGTTCCAAAGATAAACTGTTCCTCTGCTGTCTCCACCAAATGACAACGAATGCATTGAAAAACTGTATTTCAGCTGTTGAGATCTCACTCACGCAAAGTATGGGATCAATTCACTAAGGTTTGAAAATTATCTGAGAAGCCGAGATGAACATTTATAAATTGCCATGGCAGTATAATCAAAACTAAGGCGTACTACTCATTTATTATTTATGTTTCATGAAGCTGAGTACATCTGGTTGAATACCCTTTGTAATAACAAAAACGAGCTACTACTATTGTTAACTTGTGAATCACGCGCATGGTGCTCATCTTTAAGTGCTGTAGGCTCTTCCTTAAGCATTGCTAACAGGGCTTATCATGACTGACTCATGGAATGTACTGTTAAAACTACGATATCCACAAATACACTATGTGATCAAAAGCATAAGGACACTGCCAAAAACATACGTTTTTCATATTACGTGCATTCTGCTGCCACCTACTGCCAGGTACTCCACATCAGCGACCTCAGTAGTCATTAGACATCGTGAGAGAGAAGAATGGGGCGCTCCGCGGAACTCAAGGACTTCGAACGTAGTCAAGTGATTGGATACCACTAGTGTCATACGTCTGTACGCGAGATTTTCACACTCCCAAGCAACCCTAGGTCCACTGTTTCCGATGTGATAGTGAAGAGGAAACGTGAAGGGACACGTACAGTACAAAACCGTACAGGCCGACCTAGTCTATTGACTGACAGAGGCCACCGACAGTTGAAAAGGGCCTTAATGTGTAATAAGCAGACATCTATCCAGACCATCACACAGGAATTCCAAACCGCATTAGGATCCACTGCAAGTACTATGACAGTTAGGTGGGAGGTGAGAAAACTCGGATTTCGTAGTCGAGCGGCTGCTCATAAGACACACATCACGCAGGTAAATGGCAAACGACACCTCGCTTGGTGTAATGAGGGTAAACATTGGATGATTGAACAGTGGAAAAACGTTGTGTGGAGTGACGAATCACGGTACACAATGTGGCGATCCTATGGCAGGGTGTAGGTATGGCGAATGCCCGGTGAACGTCATCTGCCAACGTGTGTAGTGCCAACAGTACAATTCGGAGGCGGTGATGTTATGATGTGGCCGTGGTTTTCACGGAGGGGGCTTGCACCTCTTGTTGTTTTGCGTAGCACTATCACTGCACAGGACTACATTGATGTTTTAAGCACCCAAAGTTGAAGAGCAATTCGGGGATGGCGACTGCATCTTTCAACACGATCGAGCACCTGTTCATAATGCACGGCCTGTGGCGGAGTGGTTACACGTCAATCACATCCCTCCAATGGACTGGCCTGCACAGATTCCTCAGCTGAATCCTATAGAACATCTCTGGGATGTTTTGAAACGCCGACTTCGTGCCAGGCCTCTCCGACCGACATCGATACCTCTCCTCAGTGCAGTACTCTGTGAAGAATGGGCTGCCATTCCCCAAGAATCCTTCCAGCACCTGATTGAACTCATTCCTGCGAGAGTGGAAGCTGTCATCAAAGCTAAGGGGGGGGGCAACACCACATTCAATTCCAGCATTACCTATGGAGGGCGCCACGAACATGTAAGTTATTTTCAGCCATGTGTCCGGATACTTTTGATCACATGGCTTAGCAGTCCGTTATACGACCATCTATTGTTTCCAATAGCTTGTTTTTATCCAAATATGAGGAGCAGCAACGAGGAGGTAAGAACTGAGGAAGTATACAGCAAAATGCATTGTGCTATCAATAACATGGAAATTCCAAATAAGTATATGAATCTATATATAAATGAAAGTATGTATCTATGCAGGTTTGTCTCTACAGTCTTCACTGCCACTCGCCTGTCACTGTGTTTTTGTATGTTGTATGTGTGTATTCGCAGCCCTGTGTCTTCCATTGCGTATTGGGGTGTGATAGACGGCAAAGGTTGAGAATCGGACGATGTAGCAGCTGGCTGCTACACTCCCATTAGATTTAAATACGTATTTATTTAAATAAAGTATTTTTTTAATTCAGAAAGAACTACACTACTGGTCATTAAAATTACTACACCACGAAGATGACGTGCTACAGACGCTAAATTTAACCGACAGGAAGAAGATGCTGTGATATGCAAATGATTAGCTTTTCAGAGCATTCACACAAAGTTGGTGCCGGTGGCGACACCCACAACATGCTGACTTGAGGAAAGTTTCCAATCGATTTCTTATACACAAACAGCAGTTGACCGACGTTGCCTGGTGAAACGTTGTTGTGATGCCTCGTGTAAGGAGGACTAATGCGTACCATCACGTTTCCGACTTTGATAAAGGTCGGATTCTAGCCTATCGCGATTGCGGTTTATCGTATCGCGACATTGCTGCTCGCGTTGGTCGAGATCCATTGACTGTTAGCAGAATGTGGAATCGGTGGGTTCAGGAGGGTAATACGGAACACCATGCTGGATCCCAACGGTCGGATCACTAACAGTCGAGATGACAGGCATCTTATCCGCGTGGCTGTAACGGACCGTGCAGCCACGTCTCGTTCCCTGAGTCAACAGATGAGGACGTTTGCAAGACAAGAACCATCCGCACGAACAGTTCGACGATGTTTGCAGCAGCATGGACTACCAGTTCGGAGACCATGGCTGCGGTTACCCTTGACGCTGCATCACAGACAGGAGCGCCTGCGATGGTGTACTCAACGACGAACCTGGGTGCACGAATGGCAAAACGTCATTTTTTCGGATGAATGCAAGTTCTGTTTACAGCATCATGATGGTCGCATCCGTGTTTGGCGACATCGTGGTGAACGCACATTGGAAGCGTGTATTCGTCATCGCCATACTGGCGTTATCACCTGGCGTGATGGTATGGGGTGTCATTGGTTACAAGTCTCGGTCACCTCTTGTTCTCATTGACGGCACTTTGAACAGTGGACGTTACGTTTCAGAAGTGTTACGACCCGTGGCTCTACCCCTCATTCGATCCCTGCGAATCCCTACATTTCAGCAGGATAATGCACGACCACATGTTGCAGGTCCAGCACGGGCCTTTCTGGATACAGAAAATGTTCGATTGCTGCCCTGGCCAGCACATTCTCCAGATCTCTCACCAATTGAAAACGTCTGGTCAATGGTGGCCGAGCAACTGGCTCGTTACAATACACCAGTCACTACCCTTGATGAACTGCGGTATCGTGTTGAAGCTGCATGGCCAGCTATACCTGTACACGCCATCCAAGCTCTGTTTGACTCAATGCCCAGGCGTATGACAGCCGTTATTACGGCCAGTGGTGATTGTTCTGAGTACTGATTTCTCAGAATCTATGCACCCAAATTGCGTGAAAATGTAATCACAGGTCAGTTCTAGTATAATATATCTGTCCAATGAATACCCGTTTATCATGTGCATTTCTTCTTGGTGTAGCAATTTTAATGGCCAGTAGTGTATATCGAAACCTAATTCTACTCCAAAACGTTCTGTATGCTTTCTGGATATTTCAGAAATGTTTTCGAAAGGAATTTCGTGAATTTCTTACAGTTCTATGACTTTTCTTGAATGTTTATTAATTTCTTCAAGTTTCTGGGATCAGGAAAACGATATTTTTGAATGATGTGGAATATTTTTGGACTATTTATAAATTTATAAATTAGTTCTCCACCTCCACATGTAAATGTATTGTGCTAATTGGCGAATGAGTGCCGTTACCTGGTTCCCATACCCTACAAAAATTGAGAGATAAACATATGCCGACATATCCACTACACAGTCCGACATGTGTGTCGCTTGACTTTCTTCGAAACATTACGTTCAATTCGCCAAAATATCAGAGACACAGTTCCTCCAATCCGCTAAGCCACTCACAGTGTTTCACATACAGCTTTATATTGCGCAAAGAGGTGCCTTTGATGATAATGAATGTTATTGTTCGTGCTGCTATTCTCTTCGTCGTCGTCGTCTTCGACGGCATGGCTACCGATTCGACAAAGAAATATATATGTATCGTGATCTGTCCGTAGACTTTCCTGTTAAATCACATAACAGCGTGGCGTTAGCCAAACTATTCGCTCTCAGCAACTTCAGAATGAACTGGCGATCTACAATGAGATGCAGAGCCGCAGAATATCATGTCAATAGGAGAGACTCCTAAGGTTTCCATCTGAAATAAATTTTTATACACCCCATTTTAGTTTTATTGTTCGTAGCCAGATAGCAAATGAAATACAAAAACTACATAAATATACAGGCATCACAATGCAGGTCCATGAACCAGTTCATAGGTGCTGTTTCCTGTGTCCGTGTTTAGGTATAGAAATCTTACGCTCACTGACATTGAGGACTGTAAGAATGATAAGAAGGAGAAATTGATAGCTATGATTGCAGCTGGAAAGCAAACATCGGGTATGAACCTCATACAAAGATCACGTGGAGATAATACCTCAAGGATGCTGACGAAATCGGCCACTCAAACAGAAGGTGCTATCAAGTTAAACGTTCGAGTATGAAGTGCTCACTCATGTCATATCTTCAACTGTCGCGAACAACAACAACAAGAACAAAAAATGTGGGTGCTAGCTAGCAGCGCTGTCTTAATATCACAGCCGTTAGATCAGCAGTAAAGCGTCTCCCAGTTCATTTACAGTCTGTAAGTTACTCATAAGGTAAAAGGCAAAACAAAAAAAATAAACCAAAAAATGGTTCAAATGGCTCTAAGCACTATGGGACTTAACTTTTGAGGTCAGCAGTCCCCTAGAACTTAGAACTACTTAAACCTAACTAACCTAAGGACATCACACACATCCATGCCCGAGGCAGGATTCGAAGCTGTGACCGGAGCGGTCGCGCGGCTTCAGACTGTAGCGCCTAGAACCGCTCGGCCACTCCGGTCGGCCGGTAAAAGGCATCTCGTATTCCGCAACTACACTAGAAAATCTTGGACTTGGTTACAGACTTTCCTTGTTCTACAAGTAATCCTCTTTTTCTTCAAAGTCTGGAAAAAGTAAGTTTGAAACAAAATGACATCTGTGAGATTTAGAATTGTTTTATTTCTCAAACATGTAAAAAACATATTGCAAATAAAATCTTATAATTAATAACAGGTATGTACAATGCTGATATGCAGACACGTTGTTGCGATTGGTATGCGAAATGGTTGGGGCTGAAGGTGGTTTCTTCAATGATATTCTCCTACAAAGAAGTTTAGAATTTTAGTAATACCCCAAGCCATTTCCAGCACCGACAGATGTTCCTATCGCAGATCCTGCGGCATGTCCTGTAACAAATACAAAAGCAGATAGTGGTTGATCTTGTTCAGACTGAACAATTTATTGAGGTAAATATTTACGAAATTTAACATCTCCAATATAAAAAAAATAGAAATGTCAGGAGAACTAAGTAAACTGAATAGCCATAAGGTGACTCTGAACATTTCTATTGTATCACAGACACAGTCCCTTTGACTGTGCAGAGATGTCACTAAACCCGCCCAAAGATGTAAACAACCACGCATGAGCAGCGCCTATTAGACCGACGGGGTCCGACAGCCGATCAGTTACAGTCATTCCACTAGGAAGGAGGTACACGGCTCGTGTTGTCTGTAGTTCAACCTTGCCTAGACGGTCAATACCGCTGTTCGATAGCGTCCGCATTATTACTTTGTGCCAGGAAGGGCTCTCAACACGGGAAGTGTCCAGGCATCTTGGAGTGAACCAAAGCTTTGTTGCACAGACATGGAGGAGATACAGAGAAACAGGGACTGTCGATGAAATGCCTCTCCCAGGCCGCCGAAGGACTACTACTGCAGTGAATGACCGCTACCTACGGATTATGGCTCGGAGGAACCCTGACAGCAACGCCACCATGTTGAATAATGTTTTCCACGCAGCCACCGGACGACGTGTTGCGTCTCAGTCTACGTGCAACAGGCTGCATGATGCGCAACTTCACTCCCGACGTCCACAGCGAGGTCCATCTTTGTAACCACGACACTATGCAGCGTGGTGCAGATGGGCCCTACAACATGGCTAATAGATTGGCATCACGTTCTCTTCACCGATGAGTGTCGCATATGCCTTCAACCAGACAATCGTCGGAGACGTGTTTGGAGGCAACCCGGTGAGGCTTAACGCCTTAGACACACTGTCCAGCGAGTGCAGAGAGGTGGAGGTTCCCTGCTGTTTTGGAGTGGCATTATGTGGGGCAGAAGTACGCCGCTGTTGGCCATGGAAGGCGATGTAATGTCGGTACGGTACGTGAATGCCATCCTCCTACCGATAGTGCAACCATATCGGCAGCATATTGGCGAGGCATTGGTCTTCAAAAATGGCTCTGAGCACTATGGGACTTAACATGTGTGGTCATCAGTCCCCTAGAACTTAGAACTACTTAAACCTAACTAACCTAAGGACATCACACACATCCATGCCCGAGGCAGGATTCGAACCTGCGACCGTAGCAGTCGCGCGGTTCCGGACTGAGCGCCTGAACCGCTAGACCACCGCGGCCGGCCATTGGTCTTCATGGACGACAATTCGCAGCCCCATAACGCACATGTTGTGAATGACTTCCTTCAGGATAACGACATCGCTCGATTAGAGTGGCCAGTATGTTCTCCAGACATGAACCCTATCGAACATGCCTGGGTTAGATTGAGAAAGGCTGTTTATGAACGACGTGTCCCACCAACCACTTTGAGAGTTCAAATGGTTCAAATGGCTCTGAGCACTATGGGACTTAACATATGAGGCCATCAGTCCCCTAGAACTTAGAACTACTTAAACCTAACTAACCTAAGGACATAACACAAATCCATGCCCGAGGCAGGATTCGAACCTGCGACTGTATCGGTCGCGCGGTTCCAGACTGAAGCGCCTAGAGCCGACCGGCCACACCGTACGGCCACTTTGAGGTATCCACGCCAAATCGTTGATGAGGAGTGGGACAATCTGGACCAACATTTTCTTGATGAACTTGTTAATAGTGTGTCACGACGAATACGGGCCTGCATCATTGCAAGAGGATGTACTACTGTGTATTAGAGGTACTGGTGTGAACAGCAATCTGGACCACCACCTCTGAAGACGAGCTACTGTGTATTAGAGGTACCGGTGTGGTTTTCATGAGTCATAAAAAGGGCGGAAATGATGTTTATGTTGATCTCTATTCCAATTTTCTGTTCAGATTCCGGAACTTTCGGAACCGAGGTGATGCAAAATTTTTTTGATATGTATGTATGAAAAAGAACGTAAATTAGTTAGATATTACGGCGCGCCCACACTTTATCCAACATATAAAAGTCACTGCAGATATTTGGTTTTTAGGTATGACATGTTCGACATGCTTGCCATCATTGCGGATGATTTGGCGCAGACGAATAGCGAAATGCTGCATGACCCGCTGAAGTGTCGGAACGTCGATGCTGTCAATGACCTCCTGAATGGCTGTTTTCAGCTCATCAATGGCTGTGGTGTTATTGAGGTACACCTTGTCTGTAACATAGCCCCATAAAAAGGAGTCGCATATCTTCCGATCAGGAGAATATGGCGACCAATCGAGGATCATGCCAGTGGCCTCTGCGTAACCCAGGGACAGAATGCGGTCCCCAAAGTTCTCCTCCAGGACATCATTTTCCTGTTTGAATGGAATCGATCTCCGTCTTGCATGAACCGCATCTTGTCGTAATCAGGGTCAATGTGGATAATGGGGATGAAATCATATCCCAAAACCTTCACGGAGAGTGCGGTAGTCACCGTGTCATCAAGGAACATCGCGCTGTTTATCCCGTGACTTGACATTGCGCACCACACGGTCACCCGTTGATGGTGAGGAGATTTCTCGAACGCGAAATGCGAATTCTCAGTTCCCCAAAAGCACCGATGTTGCTTATTAACGAACCCATTCAAATGATAGTTGGTTTCGTTGCTAAACAAAGCTTTATCACATCGAAGTCCTGTCCGTCAATTATGTGGACAATAATGGTGGAGGAACACAACAGCTGTTCCATGGCCCTGGAGCTTAATGGCTGATGGGTCTGAATTTTGCATGGGAAGAGATGCAGAGCTATTGTACCTTACATCATCATCTCAATTTATCTTATTCCGACACATTTAAATCCCTGGGCAACTCATTTTACAGTCATGTGAAAAGTAACGGAAGTGATAAGTCTCAACTTCTGGTTTACGACAATCTTGCTTAATGCTTTTATTTTCCATATCATCGAATAATTTAATGTTTCACGTTGTTCTGTGCAGTACAGACAGCCAGTTTTCTTTCTGTAGCACTATCTTTCATTACAGGAAGTTCATAACGGAACAGCAGTAAGCAACCACAGCCTTATAAATAGACATCAAACGGGCTGCATGTTTACGAATCATTGAGAGACATGGAAAACACGTTTGGATATCGCACTGAGATTGGCTGAAAAATAGAAATAAAAAATTGAAAATGAAAATTTCAGGTGCAGGACGTAAACAACGAAGAGCTTAGTTGCTGAAGAAAAACAGTAGTTGATAGATATTCCTATGGGTTCCTAGCTGGGTGACAATTAGATTTTTATGTGCAATATTTCGATGAAAGACCTAATCGTCTTCTTTAACACTTTGAGTAAAAATCTAATTGTGTTGTTCGCTTGTTGGACTGCCGACAGTATAAAACAGAAATGTCACACCTGTGCTCACCGATGCGACTAAGAATCGGAAATCACAAAACACTAATTATCTTTTGAATGAAACGTAGTAAGTCACAACGTGTTAAAGGCTACTGGGATATCTAAAACGCATGCACGCTCAGAAAGGGGCAGAAGGAAAGAAAGAAGTGTGAATTCTCTAGCGACTGTGAAACTCATGTTAGAAAAGTAAATGAATGCTGGGTAAGAAGATGATGAATATACTCCATGGGCTGGAGTATTATAAATAAGTGTGAGACAGTAACAACAAAACTCAAATGAAACTCGTATCAAAGTGGTAAAGTATATGTACACAAGTGAAGCAGTGTATTAAAAATACTAGCTCTTATAGATGTTTTGGTATGAGTTAGCAAGCAAGGAGCGTTCTTGTACCTCTATCTCTAGCTTCCCGAGACTACCAAGAGATTTGGATGGGCCTTACAGAAAATGAGATCCACTTTGGCTTGAAGTGAATCGTCTAATAGAGCAGACTGTTACCGACGTTCAGCAATTTTTGGGGAAGATATAGGTAGTGGTTGTGTGGATGGCTGACCCAGTCGGCAAGTGTCAGACTGTCACTTAGTGACTGTTTCACCTCTGACAAAGATGTGTCATCTGAAAAATGACAAGCAGTAGCATCATTCAGAATCCACCTCTGACTGTTGGTTCCCATATAAGCGGCTGGGTAAACCAGTTAAAGGGTCTGGCGAAGCTCAGTGCATGCCGCCTCCGATTGTACCGAGCCTAGTCAAGCAATGCCGTCCTCTAATTGGTCTAACAGTGATATAGAGACGATTGGACTGTTATTTGCCTTGAATTACGATTTGGGGACTTCGGAATAGACAAACGAGTTGACATTTTTGGTATTAGTCACTCACCGTGGTGCGAGTGGTGCACGACGGGGTGGAAGCCGGACTTGTCGGCGTGGTACTTGACGGTGCGCACGCTGCCGTCCGCCTCCTTGAGCGAGTACTCGCCGGTCACGACGTCTCCGTCGCGGTGCTCCTTCTGGGAGTGGTGGTCCCCTGTGTGCTCGTCAGACACCGCATACTCGAACTCGTACTTCGGGTACGCCTGCCAAAGGAAAGGATATTTGAATATTAATTTCCCAATTGTCTTACCCGCTTACACGTCCACCGACAACTGTCTTCTTCCTACCAGACCGACAGAGTAGTATGCTACGGTTTCATCAGTACAGACACAGAACTGCCTGCCGTAGACACGTAGCGACCACCCAAGTCAGGTTACACTTTAGAGCATACAATTACGTTTTTATGTTGTCGCTCTTGCTGTATCCTACATAGCCTGTCAAGCATTAACATCAGAGGTACAACCAAACCACTTCATACGCGTGGTACAGGGTTTGGTGAGAGGGCATTATTACTCTGTGCAATTGCACGGTTTCCCAGGACCAGGAGTAGAGCCTGATGAAAGCAATGGCACCAAATGGTGACATATTGCCAGTGAGTTATTATGCCAACAAGACTTCTTCTCTCAACAACAGACCGAGTTATCACTCAAATACTAGTCGGAGAAAACAATACAAATACAAATAGTTGTCATAATACAGGGTGTATCAAAAAGAATCATCCGATTTGGCACATCTATATTTCTGAAACTAATAAACATATACAATGAATGTTTTTTGATGAAAAAGGTTTTTTTATACCTTTTCATAACTGTTCAATATGCCCCCCTTGAGATGCACGCTATTTGTCAATACGGTATTCAAATTGTTACCACACTGCAGCGAGCATGCCTTGAGTTACAGCGTCCACAGCTGCTGTTATGCGATGCCTCAGTTCATTCACTGCTGTTGTTAACGGAGGCACATAAACAGAGTTTTTTTTATAAGCTACCACGAGAAATAATCACATACAGTCGGGTGTGGTGATCTTGGAGGCCAGTAACGTAAGGATGGATCATTTGGTCCAGTGCGACCGATCCATCGTTCAGTAATCCTTTGATTTAAAAATTCCCACAATTCGAGATGCCAGTGTGGTGGTGCCCCATCCTGTTGGTAAATAAAGTCGTTCGAATCAGAGTCCAACTGTGGGAAGAGAATGTTCTCAAGCATATCGAGATATCTGCTTACTGCAACTGTGTTCTCGCCAAAGATAAATGGACCATACACATTTCCCCGTGAAACTGCATAAAACACATTAAATTTTGGCCAGTCCTTCTCATGTTGTTCAACTTTGTGTGGTTGTTCTCTACCTCAAATTGACACATTACGACGGTTCATCTTTCCATTAAAATGGAATGTTGTCTCGTCACTAAACACTAAGTGTGGAAAAAACTGTCATCCTCCATCTTGCCAAGAACGAAATTACAGAACACCACAAGTTGTTGTTTGTCACCTTCACGAAGAGCTTGCAGTAGCTGAACTTTGTGTGGTTTCGTCTGTAAACGTCGACACAACACACGCCAGACGGACATCAGGGGCACGTCGAGCTGTCGAGCCGCGCGGCGAACGGATTTCTGCGGACTCCTTGTGAAAGTATAGCAGATGCGTTCGACGTCTGTGTAAGACACTCGGGGACGGGCCCGGTGGTTTGCCTTTACACAAACAAACTGTTTCTCTGAATTGTTCATGCTATCGTCTAATGGTCTGTGCTGTAGAAGGATCCACACCATAGCTAGTACGAAAGTCACGCTCAACAGTTATTACTCGCCGGCACTGCGCAAAATGTAGAACACAAAACGCTTTCTGTTGTTCCGACACCGTTTTTTCTAGAACTGAAATGGGCGCACACTCTACTACCTAGCGGGAACCATGTAAAACTCGAGAGTTTTCTCTTTTCAACGGTGTATTGTGCACGCACATATCTCAAATAACAAAGCAGTTATGATTTTTTTATAGGATGATTCTTTTTGATACATCTTGTATCAGTTGTACCTGTACGTCAGGTGTTCTGAGAGAAACTATGTGCTAAGCTACAGTATTGAGATAAACTGCACATACTTCAATTCCACCTCATGTCAAGCCCTATTGTATTATAACATGCTATTTGGCCGAATGTCCCGAACACCTGTTGCGGTTAGTTCCAAAGGCAATTACGATCTTAATAATACGAACATAATCCTTATGCTATTCAACACAGTTTAATCGTCAAATTACAATGAACATGAACGTCCATATTTATCGTTGCTCACGAGAGGTAGGTGTAAGTTGATCTGGTACGCAACCGACGTTCTAGTTCACCGTAAAGCTATTTGGCGTTAGTCACTCGGCACTAGAGTAGATCAGTCCAGCAAATCCACTCGATTTCCCTCGAACTACAGTGGAATGATCCTTACTTTGCGGGCAGAATTGCCGAGGTCCGATCCCAAACTTTTGCCACCGGGTGACAATTTTCCTGTAGTCCTAATCATTTTCATAAAAACTTGCTTTCATTTTGCTATCGAACCGTGAGTATCGGTGTGCGCGAGCTATACGCCAGCACCACAGATACCTCAGGGCACATCAAAATACCGTGATTCATCTCTTCCTAAAATCTTGATACGCTGTTGCAAAAGACAGTGATGACGCTTTTAGTGTTATTTCAAATTGTGTTACGCATTCATTGTGTGACGAGCAGCTTCTCTGCAATGGCGTTACCAACCAAACCGAATTATAAAGAACCTTGACTGATCATTCTGTACATTACCTTATGTCCTTTCTGAAAAAGAACAAAAGTTATCTGAAGTAGTGGACAGGGACGTTTCACGAAAGGTTGTTATGAACTTCGGTGGTTACATTTAATTTATTCGTACGTCAGAAACCTCAGACTTCCCTGCCGTTTACACTTCACAGCAATATCTTAACAGTGGATCTAAGGGCACGTATAATTCCTATGAAGTCTAGGGAGCCTCTATGATCATGCTTCGTTCTGTCTCACTTCGTTTCCTCTGTTGAGTGGTGAGAACAATAAAAATCCATGATGTTATCACTTTTACCCTCTTGTATGAGTTCGTATTCGTAGCTTGATGTGAGCCAGAGAACCTTCAGTGGGTGTTCGGCGTGTTGTATCTACATGTGAAACAAAGACCACACTCGTTGAAACTTTAAGAATAGAGTTCAGTGAGACACAAGTACAGTATACGATAAAAAAATATCCGGACATCTATTAGCGGACTATAAGATGGGATGCGTCCGCACTTTGCCTTTATAAGGCTTTCAGATCTCCTGGGAACACTTTCAGTGAGATGCCTGAACGTCTGAGGAGGAATGGCAGCCCATTCTTGAGCAAGACTGAAGCCAGGAAAGAGAGTAATGGTAGGCACTCGGGTCTGAAGTCCACGTTCTAACTCATCTCAAATGTAATACAACGAAACACCTCCAGCCGTCGTTTTGATGTTATTTTATCATATTGCAACTCGTTTCGGTGACTCATTACATCATCTTCAGAGCTTAACTGAGGCCGAAGACGAAGATGGCGTACTGAGACATCGAAACTGGTTAAAATACAAAAAAATAACATCAAAACGACGGCTGCAGGTGTTTCATTTCATTACGTACCTGATCGGCCGAATCCCACAGACCATCAGTTAGAAGGATCGACATACAAAAGATCACAAAGGTGTTCCTATAGCTTCAAGTCGAAACTCTGGGTCTGTCTGTTCATTTCAGAAATTTTATTGTCCAAAAACCATTGTCTCAGAAATGCTGCCTTACGACAGGGTGCGTTATGTCGGCGTCCGTTATCACGCTGATACAAAGAATCATCGTCACCGTACGCAATACACAATGTTGTAACATACATTCATATCCTTCCGTATTTAAAGTTTTCTCGAGAACAATAAGGGGATCCGATCTTCACAACGTAACACCATCTTCTCCAAAGTTCACTGTTGCCACAACATTTGATGACAGGCAACATTCTCCAGGCATTCGATAAATTCAAACTCTTCCATCGGATTGCCACAGAATGTAGCGTGATTCATCAATCAAAATCAGCCGTTTCCATCTACCCACTTTCCAGTGGGGTCGCTCTTTAGTATTGAGTACAGAAATGTGTGGCATATGAAGTGCAGCTCCAGCATTTTACCGAATCTTTTTTAACTCTCTACGCACAACATTCTTCTAGTTGGACTGTTGGCAGGGCTGTGGAACTCTCGAGTGATTTCTGCCACAGATTTCATTCGATTTTTTGCAACCACCCTCGCAATACTTGACATCTCCGTCCGTTAGTACATTAAGGGATGCCTGGTCTTTGTTTAGATGTGGTTTCCACTTCAGAACCATATCACCAAGACTAGCGCAGCTTCAGACGGGTTGAAATGTCCCCGATGGATTTGTTACTCAGGTGACGTCCAACGACAAGTCCACGTTCGAAGTCACTGAGCTCCGCTGACCGAGCGTTTCTGCTTTTACTGCTTCTCACCTGACAACACAATACCTCCCGCCTCCATTTACACTGCCGCGTCTCCCTCTCGTGACATCTAGCCGTCAATTCCGTAATACGTAAGGGAGTCCGCACACTTTTTATGAGATAGTGTGTTCTGAAACATCTACAAAACCCACGTGGAAATAAGGCCAAGAAAGATAATACCATGTTGCGAAGGGATGCATCGTACCATCACTGTTATTCAACTTGAAAGTCGAAGACGCACTGAAGAAAGTGAAGCAAAATTATGGATAAATAAAAGTGCAGTGCGTACAGAGGACGTGACGTTTCTGGCTGGATGAAAGGAAAACTTGGCCCTGTTGAATGAAATGGGGAGCATACTTAGCACAGAATCATGAGTAAGGATACCAATAACAAAGGCGAAGAATCATACACAACAGAATAAAGACTTGCTCATCATAAAAATTGAGAATGACACAGTGATGGAAGAAGTGGGAAGCATTCTCCTATATGGGAAATAAGTAAATGGTGGATGTAAAGTGGCGCAGGTTAAGAGAGCTTTCTTCAATAAAAGAGCTCTACTGGTATCAGATATTGATGTGTAAATGAGGAAAGCCAGGTAAGAAAAAGCTAGAAGCACTTCAAATGCGGCACTACCATAGAAAGTTAAAATTTAATTAGTCAGTAAGATGTAACAATCTCTAAACAGAGTAGATGAGAGAAGAAGTCTGTGGAAATACCCATACAAAAAGAAGGGCCAGAAATGAGAACAGCTGTGAAGGGGGGTCTGATTGGGACATTGATGAGTGGAGGCTGCCTCAGCGGTCAGTGATGGAACCACCGTGCCTTCTAACATGACAGGTTATTCTAAAATATTTCTCTTTGGTGATGACACAGCTTGTTAGAGAAGGATGATGATTACAGTATAGGCAGCACACCAAATAGTGCAGTTCACGGGTTGAGGAAAATAAATTGGTACTAATCAAAATAAGACAAATTTTTCACAGTTTTAAGATATGATGGCAAGCCTATATTCAATATCTTGTTTAATAACTGAATCCTGCTATATTTACCATTACAACAGTATCTCCATTTCGTGGTAATCCGACACGAAAGTTAGTCTTCTTTGCATATTTTCATTCGCTTAAGACATACGGCGTTGTATTCTGGGGTAAACCCATTCACAAAGGGTACTTTTGGCACAGAAACGGGCGGTTTAAGCAATGTATGGTAAAAGTTCAAGACCATCTTGATGACACTTGTTCATGAGTCTGGAAATTCTGACACTGGCCTCTTAATATAAATTTTCCTTAAGGTCGTTTGTTGCTAACAATGTGATCTTATTCCCAAGAATTATCAGCTTTCATTCAGCTAATACTAGGCAGACATCCTATCTGCGTTTGGATCACACTTCCTTGACTCTTGTGCATAAATATGTACAGTACACTGCTACATTCATTTTCAGTAAGCTACCACAAGAATTCAAAAATTTTTGCAGTGACCCTTGTATTTTCATGTCCAAAGTGAAGAATGTCCTCATGGCTCAATCCTTATGATCTGTCCGGGAGATTTTTGGAAAAAAATCAAGCAAGTTTCTGTGTTAAATTGTTGAGTATGCCATACACTCAGCAGCTTATCAGTAGATGATTCGTGTACCTTTTGTTTTATTCATGATTAACTTTTCTGATGTACTGACTTGTTCCGGGACTACGGACATTGGTTTCTCAGTTTGGTCCCTCGGAACTAGACATGTATATAAAACAAAATAATAAATTAGTGTAAGATCTATTACAGCACCGAGTAATTGTTAACACTATTTTGGAAAGAGCCATAGAAGGGAATAACAATAGGTCTAAGCAATGCAGATTGTGAAACACGTTTGATGTAGTAGTTACGAAGACGGGAAAAAATTAGCACAAGATAGAAAAAGACAGCGAACAGCATTAAACCAGTCAAGAGGCAGATGAGCTAAAAAATGAAATGAAAGCTAGGCAATGTCGCTCACCACGTAGTCGTAAGAGTGAGCCCCGACGCTGACACGATGCGCGGGCCCCACCACAGGAGCCGTCTGGTGGGCGTAGGAGCGACCGCGCCAGCACAGCGCCTGCTGGCAGCTGACGGCGGCCATCGCAAGCATCAGTGCCACGGACACCTACGACGAGATACAGCCACGTACAGCACACGGGCAACAAGTAAGGGCTTCCTTGCGTACTCACCGAGATAGCTGGCCCTATTTCTTTCAGAGTGTTCGTTTAGCTGCAAAACACTAACTCAGGTTCTCTCATATACTGGGTGAAAGTTACAATCTTTCAGGGACGATGAGATGGGTAAGTGTATCAGGTGAGGGACCCTGGTCCGAAAACGAGCTAGTCGAAAATTATGTGCGAAAATCTTTCTGATACCTCTGACAGTGGAATACATGCACCGGTACTGTTGCTGTTAAGATTCTAGGGTAGGCGACTTTCGGAGGTGGTAATATGGTTCAAAACAAGAAAAATACGTCCAGTAAACAAGGGCTCTAAAGTGCATACCTTAAGAACTATGAGCACGTGTTCATCTTCCCTAATGTGAAATACATCTCTGTTACTGAAGAAGTACCCGAACTCTTACGCGACTTGGTAAGAATGTCCTCCCCAAGTAATGAGTGTGTTGGAGAGGGACACTACGAATGTTGTGTGTGGACATACAATGTGAGAATGTGCGTCTCGCGGGAGGCGTGCGCGAGATAGTCCCTGCAGTCGCACTAACCTCTGTGCCCTCGGTAGCTCAGATGGAAAGAGCATCTGCCATGTACGCAGGAGATCCCGGGTTCGAGTACGGGTCGAGGCACACATTGTCACCTGTCCCCGTTGATATATATCAACGCCCGTCAGCAGCTGAAGGTATTAATGTAATTCAAACTTTTCGTTTTGTTTGACATCTCACAGCTCTAATTTCACCGTAGTCACGTTGTCCAGATTTAGTAAACTGTAACGGTAATGGTACCATCCAGTATTTGAACCTCGTGGTAAATCAGATGACTTTCAACTACTGCAACCCATTTTCTAATTCCTGTAAGTGACAAGTCGGAAAAAGAACACAGGTGCCGTCTGATCTGTGGAATACGTGCGTGCGTTGCAAACAGAACAGACCAGTTTCTTGCTATTTTCAGCAGACGAAAAATAGGAAGGAATGCTTACAGTTATTACTGATATTTTACTTTGTCTGAATGTTAGAATAACTGTAATTCATTTCATCGTTGCATGGGTTTGCTTACTAAATGTAACAGTTTCAATATACAGAATCTGATGTAATATGAGGCTGGGGTAATGGCACCCTGTAGGGGAACAGGTGTGCACCCCCCATGAAAATTAAGCTGTAAGAGGCTGAAATGAACAAGAAAGTAAGAAATGGAAAGAGGAAACAACAGATTCGAATGAGGAACCAGAACGGGAAAGCTGTACGTGGGTGTATTACTTGGCAGCCGGAAAAGAAGAAACAGAAAATCAGAAGTAAGGGGGAAACACCAGTGCCATAAGAGGTATCGCATGTTTCCAGCATTTGTGACGTTAAGAATTACGATAATCACTGTACTGGTACTTTTCTACACGTAGGAAAGAGCACAATTACGTCTGTAGAGAAGTACGTAAAGACAAAAATTGTGCCGCGGGTGTGCTGGGTGCTCTGTTTCAAATCATGCTGCGTGTATTGGAGAAGACGCCTCAAGGCTGTCTTTATGTTGATTGCTTAACCACGAAATGAACATTCTAAAAATTGTTCAGATATGCAGATGATATCAATTCCATCTACGTGTTTCCTATCAGAAATTAGCAGCTAGTTTAAGTGAAAGTTACTTTCACTCACGTACATTTAAAACAATTTTCCCCTCTCGGCTGCACAATCCCCAACCACTGCGGATAATTAACCCACTGGGTGATTGTGATGTTCTCAGTTAAATTCTATTGAGGTGTTTTTTTTTACGTTTAAATTGACAGATTCAGGGATCATCGGTTTTAAAAGCAAAAGTTACGCTTCAAAATGGCTGCGGCATTTGCATAGTGTTTTATGACAGTGTTCCGCCTGTACAGCACTTTCAGTTCTTATCAAACAAATACATTAGCGCGTTTTGGCAAAAGTTGTCTTCAGGAATCAGAATGTGTCACAACACATAATCCTTGGTGCTTACATGTGTCAATCACTAGCTCTAACTGTGAATGAGCTACCCACAAAATTGTTAATGTTATTTGTCTTATTCGCTTAGTTTTGAAATCACAAATTATATGTTTAGAAAGCTGTCCCGCTGAAGGATCACACAAAATTGTATTCACAGCCGTTCGTTGCTCCTGGCTCTTAGGTAATACATCATAGTTAGAGTATTGCTGGTACCATAGTTGGTAGAGTCGAGCGTGAGCCATCGGTGACACAGGTCGCCTGATAGGACGATATACCGCGAGCCACCGATGTTACATGCTAGCGTGAGCATGTTATTTCGTTAGGGGATTTGCAATGAGTCTTGGCGGTACACAGAAGTTATTTAACTATTTACAGGTATATGGTAGCGCCTTTTTATTACACTTGAATTCATTTTTATGTCCTTTTGACGTATTGATGTGTTCTTCTGTAGGCACTAGATGCACGTAATTCTGACTTCCTATTGATAGGTCACATTTAAATTCATTGCACATTACGTATTCTGTTGTATACTGAACATGGTCTCATTCAGGAATATATGAACTGCTACTCTAAATATACTGGATCAACTGCAAGAAATGTTAATATCAGGTACAAAGAACATATAAGGCCACTGAAGAGCGAAAGTAACCACTCTATATATGCGTGAGACGTGCTTGGGTAGCTCTGCTGGCAGAGTACTTGCCCGCGAAAGGCATAGGTCCCGAGTTCGAGTCTCGGTCCGGCACACAGTTTTAATCTGCCAGGAAGTTTCAAGAATTTTTTCCTATCTTTATGATAAAGCATAATTAAACATTATACACTTCCGTGGGAGTTGTACATCTGTAAAAGCTATTCTCAAGCTCGTCTCTTGATAAAATCTAGACAGGCTAGCGAGGCTTCCTCAGATGCCCACGACATCCAAAGGAATCAGCCTCGAATCCCAGTAGGTCGGTCTCTTACCTGAGCACGAGACATTGCTGTAGTGGTATGAATCGTTGTGGTGCTAGCGATCGACTACTTGTCCACTGCCTGAGTTTCCCCTTTTATACAAGACAGAGACCCAGACTTCCGCTTTTTATCGTTTTGTTGATCCCCGCGAGGTGTTACATGTGTGTTAATGACGAAGAACAAGCAGACACAGAGTAGCACTTGCTAAGAAAACGGCCTGTAAGCACATTCCTCAAACCTTTTTACTGTCCGAAGGCGCCAACAATGGGTAACTTGCTCGGAGGAAGGTTTTTAGTTAAACGTGAGGCAGACAATTAAGACCGCTCGAGCGCGAAAAGCAGGGCCTGGCTGACATAACTTCTGTAAATAGCACCTGCGATATTACCAAGCTAGAGCACAGGACAGTTACGTCGGGGCGAGGTACCAGTGGTTGGGAATCGCGAAGTACAGAGCACTCTCGTCCATCTATGATTAACTTCCAAATTAGTATGAATGATGCGTATCTCTGGAAAGCGAGAACTCACCTCAGCGGCGCGGCGAAGGACGGTTGCGTTCCAAGGGGAGCAGTCTGAGTTATAAATCATAAGACCAACAGAACATACTAAAATGTCAAGTAACTTGAACAAATGCGTACAGCGTATTTCCATGAGACAGTCGTTTCGAAAAAATCTTCCTATCAAACATATACCAAATTACAGAAATTACAGTTGACGTCTGTCTCTATATCCATCTTGTTTGTTATCTTTGTTACTGGTGCAGACCGCAACCGCTGACGTAAAATAGTAATAGGAAAATGAAAAGCTCTTCTGCTTATATCATTATGTTCCTTTTTTCCAAGGTTTGTGGTAAACCAAATTAAAAACAAGATGGCTGTTGGAACCGCAAGGGTCTGATTACTGAGAGTGAAAAGAAGAGATTGAATGTACATTGAAAGACACCATACTGTGGTCGTTTCTCTGGCTTATTACTAACGTAAGCCAGCTTTGTATCAAAAAAATAATAATCAAACGCTATCATACAAAATAGCTGTCAAAATATAAACATTACAATTCACCGAAACTGATAATAAATCAGGAAAGAGCCACATGTAATTTGGCAACACACAATGACCTGAATAGTAAGAACTACGTTTAATGCGTTATTAAAGGCAGAAACACAGTACTGTGCACAGAACATGCTACAGCCAGATCACGCTTTACACTGCGAAATTATATTTTCGTCACATTTAATTAGTAACTGTGATTTACTCACACGAAAAGTTCTATACACTACAGGAGGGATACGCACCAGTACGAAATGAGAAAGAAACACAAAGCAACAACATACTATGGGTACAATGTCCACTGGAAGTACCTTTCAGCACATCTGCAGTTACTAATTTTTACGTCTCACTTACACCATGATAAATATAAATACAGAGAATAAAATTGTCACAAAGAAACACACATAGTATGAGATTTTCACTCTGCAGCGGGGTGTGCGCTGATATGAAACTTCCTGGCAGATTAAAACTGTGTGCCCGACCGAGACTCGAACTCGGGACCTTTGCCTTTCGCGGGCAAGTGCTCTACCATCTGAGCTACCGAAGCACGACTCACGCCCGGTCCTCACAGCTTTACTTCTGCCAGTATCTCGTCTCCTACCTTCCAAACTTTACAGAAGCTCTCCTGCGAAACAGACATAGTATTTTACACAAATACATTCGATTAAGATATTCAAATGCTTGAAGAATAGTCGCAGTTTTTATTTTACAAACGGTTTCTCCTATAAATAACAAGAGAATGTGTTTCTACACGCAGTCTTATCAAAAAATATAAAATCAGACACAGTGAAGTTTTTAATGCAGTTAAATTATTTATATCCAGTTCTAGGTCTTCTTTATTAGTTTATAAAATGTCATATTTACATACCCATATGCGGAGAATTAACTCATTCAGACAAGGATGGATTATTGATGACTTCGTTGGAGAAGTTATCCTATAATTTTTCCCAGCAATAAACATATCAAGTATACTGAAATGAACCCAGTTTCTTTCATATACCAATTATACATCTTAACAGATATATAGTTTTGATCCACATTAAAAAGTAACAGATATAGTATATCCACACACACACGCTAAGAAGGAAACTGCCCCAAAAGTTGAAAATTCTGTAGGTGAAGAACAACTTATCAAGAACAGTATTTTATTAAGAATAGAAAGCTATGAATGTAGCTTATTAAGAGAATTCTTTTTCTTTTCGCTATGACTGTTAATTTCTATGAAATCATACACTTTATTCCACTGAATGACCAGCTACGATTGTTCGGTCATTTTCAAGTGGTTCGTGTAAATATGTTATAAATAAGTTCTTCATATGTAAAGCTGTAAATAAATGTCATAACAAAAACGAAACTTGGGAGAACTTTCGAGAAAATCGGACCTGTATTATATTCTCATGTTTGGTTCTTTATTGTAAGATCACTGAAATCTAGTTTCGCAGGACAGAGCGGATCGGGTTATGGTTGTGGAAAGAGGCCAAAGTGAGTTACTAACAGTTGGACAAAACACACCAACTTTATTTTCCTAAAAACACTTAATCACACATGCCCTTAAAAGGATTCAAAACATTACGGCTGAAAGCCTGAACACAAGTTGTTACAATTGCTTTAAAAAATACAAGCGGCTGAAGGCCTTACTTAAAAAAAAAAATACGTTAATTCTCGGCTGAAGGCCACACACTGGACACAGAAGAACTAAGGGCTTAAGGCCTGGAAACAAGAATTTCGGGTAAAGAAGAAAATTTTAAAACGTTTAATGAAATGAATTTTCAAATTTTAATTTGAGATTGCTGAAGGCCTTAGCTTAAAATATTTCATGTAAAAGTTCAGCTGAAGACTACAAATTGAACATTGAACAACTCAAGGCTTAAGGCCTGGATAATAAGGACTTCAAATAGAACAAAATCTCCTCTTTCAAAGAATAACTTTTAAGCAAATCAATCTTGAAAAATTAACTTAAGTTGGCTGAAGGCCTTATTTTAAATTGAAATAAACTAAATTAATAGGTGGCTGAAGGCCTCGCACAGTACCTGAGACTAAAAGAATATCACAAACAACAGAACAATGGTGCTCAGAAGTGTTCCAAGGGTCGGCCTGAGGAGGTAACTCTAACATAAGTTTATGTGAGACAGGCAGCCAAGAGTAAGACTAAATAATCAGATGGCAACCCGACCCAGGGACAGCTGAAGGACCAACCAACAACCTAAATAATTCCCTTCTGCCCCACCAGTGGGACGAAAACGGAAAATATTGGCGAGGACGAAGATACCGGCAGCACTACGTCTTGAAAATTGGTTTCTAAATACAGTCAAGGCACAATAACCACTCAAAATGTGAACAACACCAAGTCTGTCGAATTATACGCCTTGCCGGAGAGCATCAACATGGTGAGGAATAACACACTGCAGGCAAACTACGCTAACGATCAGGGTAGACAACTGGAACGTTAACGGCCACAAGGCAGAAAATACCGCTGGTGCACTTCACTAATAAGCAACAACCAATTCAATAGTTAAACACCATACAGGAAGATGGCTCCAAAGTTTTGCCGACTCCAGCACACCATATGTTGCTGCTTGCGGGAAGGGCCCAGAAAGCAACAACCGGCAATGAACGAAGACATGCCACAGCAGTTGAGGTTTCATAACAAGTTAATTGATCACTCAGCTTCAGTGCCTAGGTTCAATGGACGACGGGCTTTGTAGCTCTCGCAGCTGGCGCCTCGCAAATCCGACCGCGCATGCACGCCGCCAATGGTCCTGGCCTGACCTCGCGCCGCAGAGTCTTCTTCGGTGCTCTGTCTAAATCGACCGACTCCATGCAGCACGCAGACAGCATTAAAGTAGTTGCTCAGTCAAAACCACACAAACTCTACACTGTTCCACGAAAACACTTCTACAAACAAATCGAACAATACTAAAACCAGTGATTGTGGAACGACAAAGACAAATCACAAGTCGACAGACACGAAGAACCCAGAATTGGTCGGCGACCAAATACGCGTCGTCTCATGAGACGACCGAACAAACGACCACTCAAGGTCGTCCCCACTCAAGTCATCTGTGTCGGCAACGATCGGGCGCGTCGTGGCTGTCCGGACCTCACTGCAGCTCCGTCCCGATTCAACTCCTGACACACGACGACCTAGAAATAGACCTCACTCCATAGACAATATGGCAGTGCTCTTATCGACAAGCGCTGCTGCTGCCACTCAAGGGCAGGCAAGGCAGCAACTTGCCGGCTAGAGCGGCCGTGCGGTTCTGGGAGCTGCAGTCTGGAACCACGCTACCTCTACGATCGCAGGTTCGAATCCTGCCTCGGGCATGGATGTGTGTGATGTCCTTATGTTAGCGAATCGTTAGGGAGAATCAGCGAGGGAACATGTGGGATACTGAAATAGTGAGAAAGGACGAGATGGTTTCTCAGTTCGTTAAAGATGTGGATACTGAGATAAGGCGGGCCACAGCAGAGATTTCAGATGAAGAGTAGTGAACATCTCTAAAACAGAGCAGTCGCAGATGTTGGAGAGGAAAACACAGGTAAGTATTTGAAAGGTAACTACTACGAAACCTTGGGTAACAGTATAAATACTGCGATTGGTCAGCAAAAGACAGCAGTACAAAAAAGTTCAGGAAAAGACGGGAATACATCAATATAAATCACTTAGGGGAAAAATAAATAGCAAGTGCATGGGACCCAAGGTGAAATGACTGCAGAAAATGTTAACAAATAGAAAAAGAAATTATAGTCGGAAGGACTGACTCAACATATAGGAATGTCAAAACAACTTTCGGTGGAATTAAAAGCAAAAGAGACAATATTAAGAGTGTTGCAGAAAGCAAATAGGTAGAAAGAGCACATTTTAGGCCTCTAAGAGAGGGAGGAATTGTCTGATGGTGTGATAGAAGTAGAAATTGAAGTCGATATGGAAGAGACAGGGGATGCCGCATTACAATTCAAAAGAGCTTCGTAAAATCGAATAAGGCATAAGGGATAGGTAGTATTCCATCGGAGTTTCTAAAAACATTGGCGGAAGTGGCGTACAAGCAACTGTTCAAGTTGGTATGTAGAATCTATGAGACTGGCGACATACCATCAGACTTCACATCCGTACAATTCTGAAAAGAGCAAGAATTGATAAATGCGAGAACTATCGCACAAGTAACAATGGAAAAGACAATTAGGGATCTGTTAGATGACGAGCAGTTGGACTTTAGCAAAAGTAAGGGCACTAGAGATGAGGTTCCGACGTTTTGCTTAATAATGGAAACAAAACTGGAGAAAAATCGAGACGCGTTCAAGAAATGAAGCAAGTTTTTGTAGTTTCGAAGAGAAATAAGAGTAAGCTACAGGAAGAAATGAGTTATATACGATACGAACAATCGACAAAACAAAACCGTCCGCATGTCTCTATGTGCTAGGATACCTTCGGTTTTGTACAGCCCACACCAGTTGTAACGTTACACAGAGTGACAACGCCGGCAGCATCGGATGTAACACACTTTAAGCAGTGTATTTGGTCCCTTCTTACTGCAACGATTTTACTTATAGATCTTTTTTTATTTTCTGTGATTGCGTGTAATTACCGCATTTTGTTCTGTGCACGTATTATAACACTTACTTTCATCTTTCGCAGGCCGGCCGGAGTGGCCGAGCGGTTCTAGGCGCTACAGTCAGGAACCGTGCGACCGCTACGGTCGCAGGTTCGAATCCTGCCTCGGGCATGGATGTGTGTGACGTCCTTAGGTTGGTTAGGTTTAAGTAGTTCTAAGTTCTAGGGGACTGATGACCTCAGATGTTAAGTCCCATTGTGCTCAGAGCCATTTTTGAACCATCTTTCGCAACCACTTAAGGGCGCCCATAGGGTTGGTAATAAGAGTCCCTCTTCGACGATCACAAACTTTATACGGTTGTCTTCACTGAATTGAATGTAGTCTATGACTGGCACCAGGTCATCGTTCCAGATGATTCAATATTTAACTCAGTGTATGGCGGATCCGGTGATGGCCTACAGGTGACAGGGAGCACGTTACGACCCACAGTACAGATGTAACATTCGTGAGATGGTGGCATCACAGTTTCGCTCAGGGGATGAATGTGGACACCGGTACTTCATCGAATGCACGGTGATCTGTCCCCATATCAGTATGTGCGCATGCCACAGCGCCTAGAGAGACGTTGCGCTTTTCATACGGAGTGATCCATTTTCAGCTGGATCGCCCACAGGTTCACACGAGTCGGACCCTTGAGCAAAGATTTTCGCAACAAACTGATGTCGACCTGTTCGACTGGCGTTTTAAAGCCCCGGACTTGAATCCTACAGAAAATATGTGGGCCAAAATGAAGCGTCGCATAAAGTTAACACTGGCCGACGCTCAATTGTGGGGCCTGCTGGGGAGTTTCGCGGACGAAGATCTGTGAAAGCATGACGCGTAGACGTTTCGAACCTATTTGCTGTGCTTGAACACATATATATAAAATCAACAAATGATTTAACCCTGTTCTCGGTTTCAACCATGCGACGATTCGAACTGAGCCCAACCGAGCGGGGTAGCGCAGTGCTTAGCATGCTGGACTCGCATTCGGGAGGACAACAGTTCAAACCCGAGCCCGGCCATCTTGATTTAGGTTTTCTGTGATTTCACTGAATCACTTAAGGCAAATGCTATAATGGTTTCTTCAAAAGTGTACGGCTGCTTTTCTTCTTTAACATTCCCTAATCCGAACTTGTGCTCCTTCTCTGATGACTTCGTTGTCCAGGGAACATTGAACACTAATCTCCTTCTCCGCCTCCTCAAACTGAATCTGGTCCACAAACAGAACTAAGGTCCTTACTGACAGAATTAGCCAAGGAACAGAAAGGAAATTTTCCATAGTCTTAAAAGTATTACTCCAGCATTCATCTCAAGCATTTCAGCGAAACACGATTAAACATCGACTATAACGTAAATGATCATTGAGTAGACCAAGAAAGACGTGGAGAGAACTGCAGCAGCACTTAACCATATGCAACTGATGCATGTAACAGAGGGACTGTTGAAAGTCTAATATCTGAGGAAAGAAGAGGAAGAAATCCTAATCCGAATCAGTGAACAAGAATTTGAAACCGACTCTTTACGAACCCTCTTAGCCATTAAGTCTTGACAGTAGGTATTAAAAGCTAGCTGATCTCTGACCTCCTGCTTAAAATAGAGAGGTACCGTCATTCAGATTTAAATGCGAAAACACCATTCAGTAGACAAAGTGCTGTTCTTGCTGCTCAATAGCCCACAAAGTCATGGATTTCGTTTACGCCTTACTCGTGTGGAATGTTTCTCGTCACGATGGAAGCATAGTTGTTGCTGGAACGCGACAATAGTCACGGACCTTGAGCACAGTTTTTCTGGGTTAGGCATGTTGTGTCGGCAGAAAAAGTTGCAAGCCAAGCGACTACGAAACAGGTGCTTGTGTGGTACTTTATCTAACACCTTTCCTCGAGACTTTTCCTTCGCTAAACCTGACGTACAATTCGATACGCTGTGCCGAGAACACGTTCGCTGCATCGCATGGAGTTACGTACCGACTAACTTCTGTGTCATTTCACTTCACGCTTTCGGACATTTTGCACTCCCAGGTGAAGAATCTCACTTGGGAAATGAACCAGCGTTTAATTTTGAGTATAGGACAACACATTCATCAAGCGAAAAAGGAAACATTGTCCATTGTAGATTATATGCTTTTATCGTGTTTTGCTGTGCTACTGGCCAATTTCGACTAACACGTCGTTACCAATCACTTATAAAAAGAACATAGCAACGTAGAAGAGCAATACGTAACGTGTATATTGTGTAGAGAACTCAGGAACTTAATAATAACACAGTCGTAAATCCGGCTTAAGTTACCGTCCGTTACTGATGTATATACACACATCAAGAAAAGGTTTTGCATCACCCCGGTTTCCAGAACTCCTGACTGTGGATATTGTATCACAGACACAGTCCCTTTGACTGTTCAGAAATGTCACTAAACGCGCCCAAAGATATAAACAACCAAGCATGAACAGCGCCTCTTAGACGGAGGGGGTCCAACAGCCGATCAGTTCCAATCATTCCATCAGGAAGGAGGTACATGGCTCGTGTTGTCTGTAGTTCAACCATGCCTAGACAGTCAGTACCGCTGTTCGATCGCGTCTGCATTGTTACTTTGTGTCAGGAGAGGCTCTCAACAAGGGAAGTGTACAGGCGTCTCGGAGTAAACCAAAGCGATGTTGTTCGGACACGGAGGAGATACAGAGAGACAGGAATTGTCGATGAGATGTTCGCTCAGGCCGCCCAAGGGCTACTACTGCAGTGGATGACCGCTACATACGGATTATGGCTCGGAAGAACCCTGACAGCAACGCCACCATATTGAATAATGCTTTTCGTGCAGCCACAGGACGTCGTGTTACGACTCAAACTGTGCGCAATAGACAGCATTATGCGCAACTTTACTCCCGACGTCCATGCCGAGGTCCATCTTTTGCAAACACGACACCATCCAGAGCGGTACAGATGGGCCCAACAACATGGTGAATGGATCGGTCAGGATTGGGGTCACGTTCTCTTCACCGATGAGTGTAGCATATGCCTTCAACCAGACAATCGTCGGCGACGTGTTTGGAGGCAATCCGGTCACGCTGAACGCCATAGACACACTGTCCAGAGAGTGCAGCAAGGTGAAGGTTCCCTGCTGTTTTGGGGTGGCATTATGTGGGGCCCACGTACGCCGCTGGTGGTTATGGAAGGCACCATAACGGCTGTACTACACGTGAATCCCATCCTCCTACCGATAGTGCAACCATATCGGCAGCATATTGGCGAGGCATTCATCTTCGTGGAAGACAATTCGCGCCCTCATCGTGCACATCTTGTGAATGACTTCCTTCAGTATAACGACATCGCTCGACTAGAGTGGCCATCATGTTCTCCAGACATGAACCCTATCGGACATGCGTGGGATAGATTGAAGCCGCGCAGGGTAGCCGCACGGACTGAGGCGTCTACTCATGGTCAGCTCGGCTTCCCCCGTCGGAGGTTCGAGTCCTCCCTCGGGCATGGTGTGTGTGTCGTCCTTAGCATATGCTAGTTTAAGTTAGATTAAGTAGTGTGTAAGCTTAGGGACCGATGACCTCAGCAGTTTGGTCCCGTAAGACCTTACCACAAGTTTCCAAAAATAGATTGAAAAGGGCTGTTTACGGACGACGTGATCCACCATCCAATCTGAGGGATATACGCCGAATCGCCGTTGAGGAGTGGGACAATCTGGACCAACAGTGCCTTGATGAGTTTGTGGATAGTATGCCACGACGAAAACAGGCATGCATCAATGCAGGAGGATGTGTTACTGGGAATTAGAGGTACTGATGTGTACAGCAGTCACTACCACCTCTGAAAGTCTCGCTGTATGGTGGTACAACATGAAATGTGTGGTTTTCATGAGCAATAAACAGGGCGGAAATGATGTTTATGTTGATCTCTTTTCCAATTTTCTGTTCAGATTCCGAAACTCTCGTAACCGAGGTGACGCAAATATTTTTGGTGTGTGTGTATTAATAATACACACATTGTCGCACGAGATGTGCCATACAGATCAAACTATCAAACGCATTTGAATCCACACATGAATAACAATGTACTGTGTATCGAGTACAAAAGAAAGAGCAATAACACATGTAAAGGATCCAAGTACATTATAAGCTGACGACGAAGATTCCATGCCTGTGCAGTATCACATGGCATTATGTACGAATAACCACTAATCTACTAGTAACATCAACATACAGACTGAAGTTGTAATAGCTGTTTTTACTTCTACCAAAGATACACTTAAAAATACTGTACAAATCTTCTGATAATGTATGCCTATGCTTAATATATATTTTGCTGGCGTACGTATTAGTGACAGTTAACTCTTACATTCTAAAATACACTGTATGTAACATCTGGTACAACATCAGAGTAGTAAAATTCCAGTTACATGAATGTGAAATACGTAAATTTCTCTGAAGCAAAACTGGACAGTTCCAAGAATGACAAATCACAGTAGTATTACACAACACGCGTCACGTTAGCCTAGCCAAGGATGAGATGGGAATTAGGAGAGTTTGGAAATTAACAAACTGCTTGTTCAGGTAGTGTCTGTAACACTTACATATCTCATTTACTTACGTACGAAGTACAATCGTAACAGTAACCAATAACTGAAAGTGTAATTATACACAGTCCGAAGGCTACAAAGAATACTGTAGATCCAGCTGCTGAAGAGAAAAAAAATGTTTCAAATGGCTCTGAGCACTATGGGACTTAACATCTGTGGTCATCAGTCACCTAGAACTTAGAACTACTTAAACCTAACTAACCTAAGGACATCACACACATCCATGCCCGAGGCAGGATTCGAAACTGCGACCGTAGCGGCCACGCGGTTCTAGACTGAAGCGTCTAGAACCGCACGGTCACACCGACCGACACTGAAGAGAATTTCCGGCACAAGTGACGAGCAACGTTATGATAAAAGGATTCCTAAATTGTGATTCATGAAAAGTAGACGTTAATGGTTTATTACATGATGGGTAGAAACATCGTTTTCTACATCAGTGGTTTATAGTCTCATGTAGGGTATACATTTACAAAAAGCGTTCCACATATATGGGTGATAAGAAACATGACAGCGTATCAAATGGATTTTTTGTTTGTGTTTCTGGAAAATTATTGTGGTTGCAAGAATGTCATTTTTTTAGTTCAGTATTTCTTCACTCTTCTCCAACTTGAAATGAAAGTTATGTGTAATTCAGAAAAAATTCATTTTTCTATACACATCTTAAGAGTTCTTGTAGCTGTGTTATCTGCAGTGAGTCTGAATTTTCTCTCGTTAAGTAATGTATTCGTACATTTTTATTCTCTACACTATAGTTTCACTAAAACTGGACAAACATTAACTGAGAAATTTTTTTTTTTTTTTTTTGGTCATCAGTCTACTGACTGGTTTGATGCGGCCCGCCACGAATTCCTTTCCTGTGCTAACCTCTTCATCTCAGAGTGACACTTGCAACCTACGTCCTCAATTATTTGCTTGACGTATTCCAATCTCTATCTTCCTCTACAGTTTTTGCCCTCTACAGCTCCCTCTAGTACCATGGAAGTCATTTCCTCATGTCTTAGCAGATGTCCTATCATCCTGTCCCTTCTCCTTATCAGTGTTTTCCACACATTCCTTTCCTCTCCGATTCTGCGTGGAACCTCCTCATTCCTTACCTTATCAGTCCACCTAATTTTCGACATTCGTCTATAGCACCACATCTCAAATGCTTCGATTCTCTTCTGTTCCGGTTTTCCCACAGTCCATGTTTCACTACATACAATGCTGTACTCCAGACGTACATCCTCAGAAATTTCTTCCTCAAATTAAGGCCGGTATTTGATATTAGTAGACTTCTCTTGGCCAGAAATGCCTTTTTTGCCATAGCGAGTCTGCTTTTGATGTCCTCCTTGCTCTGTCCGTCATTGGTTATTTTACTGCCTAGGTAGCAGAATTCCTTAACTTCATTGACTTTGTGACCATCAATCCTGATGTTAAGTTTCTCGCTGTTCTCATTTCTACTACTTCTCATTACCTTCGTCTTTCTCCGATTTACTCTCAAACCATACTGTTCATTCCGGTCAACAGATCATTTAATTCTTCTTCACTTTCACTCAGGATAGCAATGTCATCAGCGAAGCAAGTCATTGATATCCTTTCACCTTGTATTTTAATTCCACTCCTGAACCTTTCTTTTATTACCATCATTGCTTCCTCGATGTACAGATTGAAGAGTTGGGGCGAAAGGCTGCAGCCTTGTCTTACACCCTTCTTAATACGAGCACTTCGTTCTTGATCGTCCACTCTTATTATTCCCTCTTGGTTGTTTTACATATTGTATATGACCCGTCTCTCCCTATAGCTTACCCCTACTTTTTTCAGAATCTCGAACAGCTTGCACCATTTTATATTGTCGAATGCTTTTTCCAGGTCGACAAATCCTCTGAAAGTGTCTTGATTTTTCTTTGCCTTGCTTCCATTATTAGCCGTAATGTCAGAATTACCTCTCTCGTCCCTTTACTTTTCCTAAAGCCAAACTGATCGTCACCTAGCGCATTCTCAATTTTCTTTTCCATTCTTCTGTATATTATGCTTGTAAGCAGCTTCGATGCATGAGCTGTTAAGCTGATTGTGCGATAATTCTCGCACTTGTCAGCTCTTGCCGTCTTCGGAATTGCGTGGATGATGCTTTTCCGAAAGTCAGATGGTATATCGCCAGACTCATATATTCTACACGCTAACGTGAATAGTCGTTTTGTTGCCACTTCCCCCAATGATTTTAGAAATTCTAATGGAATGTTATCTATCCCTTCTGCCTTATCTGACCGTAAGTCCTCCAAAACTCTTTTAAATTCCGATTCTAATACTGGATCCCCTATCTCTTCTAAATCGACTCCTGTTTCTTCTTCTATTACATCAGACAAATCTTCACTCTCATAGAGGCTTTCAATGTATTCTTTCCACCTATCTGCTCTCTCCTCTGCATTTAACAGTGGAATTCCCGTTTCACTCTTAATGTTACCACAGTTGCTTTTAATGTCACCAATGGTTGTTTTGACTATGCTGTATGCTGAGTCTGTCCTTCCGACAATCATATCTTTTTCGATGTCTTCACATTTTGCCTGCAGCCATTTCGTCTTGGCTTCCCTGCACTTCCTATTTATTTCATTCCTCAGCGACTTGTATTTCTGTATTCCTGATTTTCCCGGAACGTGTTTGTACTTCCTCCTTTCATCAATCAACTGAAGTATTTCTTCTGTTACCCATGGTTTCTTCGCAGCTACCTTCTTTGTACCTATGTTTTCCTTCCCAACTTCTGTGATGGCCCTTTTTAGAGATGTCCATTCCTCTTCAACTGTACTGCCTACTGCGTTATTCCTTATTGCTGTATCTATAGCGTTAGAGAACTTCAAACGTATCTCGTCATTCCTTAGTACTTCCGTATCCCACTTCTTTGCGTATTGATTCTTCCCGACTAATGTCTTGAACTTCAGCCTACTCTTCATCACTACTATATTGTGATCTGAGTCTATATCGGCTCCTGGGTACGCCTTACAATCCAGTATCTGATTTCGGAATCTTTGTCTGACCATGACGTAATCTAATTGAAATCTTCCCGTATCTCCCGGCCCTTTCCAAGTATACCTCCTCCTCTTGTGATTCTTGAACAGGGTATTCGCTATTACTAGCTGAAACTTGTTACAGAACTCAATTAGTCTTTCTCCTCTTTCATTCCTTGTACCAAGCCCATATTCTCCTGTAACCTTTTCTTCTACTCCTTCCCCTACATCTGCATTCCAGTCGCCCATGACTATTAGATTTTCGTTCCCCTTTACATACTGCATTACCCTTTCAATATCCTCATATACTTTCTCTATCTGTTCATCTTCAGCTTGCGACGTCGGCATGTATACCTGAACTATCGTTGTCGGTGTTCGTCTGCTGTCGATTCTGATTAGAACAACCCGGTCACTGAACTGTTCACAGTAACACACCCTCTGCCCTACCTTCCTATTCATAGCGAATCCTACACCTGTTATACCATTTTCTGCTGCTGTTGATATTACCCGATACTCATCTGACCAGAAATCCTTGTCTTCCTTCCACTTCACTTCACTGACCCCTACTATATCTAGATTGAGCCTTTGCATTTCCCTTTTCAGATTTTCTAGTTTCCCTACCACGTTCAAGCTTCTGACGTTTCACACCCCGACTCGTAGAACGTTATCCTTTCGTTGATTATTCGATCTTTTTCTCATGGTAACCTCCCCCTTGGCAGTCCCCTCCCGGAGATCCGAATGGGGGACTATTCCGGAATCTTTTGCCAATGGAGAGATCATCATGATACTTCTACAATTACAGGCCACATGTCCTGTAGATACACGTTACGTGTGTTTAATGCAGTGGTTTCCATTGCCTTCCGCATCCTCATGTCGTTGATCATTGCTGGTTCTTCCGCCTTTAGGGGCAATTTCCCACCCCTAGGACAAGAGAGTGCCCTGAACCTCTATCCGCTCCTCCGCCCTCTTTGACAAGGCCGTTGGCAGAATGAGGCTGACTTCTTACGCCGGAAGTCTTCGGCCGCCAATGCTGATTATTTATCAATAATTTAGGCAGTGGCGAGGATCGAACCCGGGACCGAAGATGTTTTGATTATGAATCAAAGTCGCTACCCCTAGACCACGGGTCTTTTCGTCATAACAGATTCCTAATCTGAATAAATTCCTGTAAAAGACTCTTTTGTCTTCACTTGGAGTTGACAACTTTCCCTCAAAATCAGAGAAAAAGATGCAAACCTATATTTATTGAAGATGTAGATTTTGGCTTACCGTTTTACATTGTGAGCTGGCACATTTTCTTTGAATTTCTGAATGTGGCTGGAAGAAAATGTATTATGAAAAGAATAAATAACTTACAGAAATGTCTCGTACAGCACTCAGTACAGTGCACCTTCAAGCTTTACTTTCGCCTTTCGCTGTTCCCGACGTTTCCAGTAATTTTCGTGTGCGATGAGTTACTCTAACAGTGACCATGCAGTCGTATGACAGTGCAGGGCATGCGCAATGTTGTCTAAGGCTTCATAAATCCATTTCGATTACTGCACTTCAGACACAATTCGGGACTTATCGCAAGCCACCGCCTCAGAGACAAACTGCTGTTAATTGGTACAACCGTTCACAGAAACTGGCTGTGTATCATATAGGAAGCCGGGTTGGAGCGGTCAGCAGTCCATGACGCAGAAATTAAACAACTTCGGCAGCCTTACGTTTGTAGTCCAGGTAGACCAAGAAGACGCGCTAGTTTAGAATTGAATATGCCTAGTGTTACAATGTGGAATGTATTACGGAAACGCCAGCCATTCAAACCATGCAAACCGAAACCGTAGCAAGCTTTAAGAGAACGAGAGAAAGAAAAAGGAACTGATTTTTGTGTAGAAATACACTCCTGGAAATGGAAAAAAGAACACATTGACACCGGTGTGTCAGACCCACCATACTTGCTCCGGACACTGCGAGAGGGCTGTACAAGCAATGATCACACGCACGGCACAGCGGACACACCAGGAACCGCGGTGTTGGCCGTCGAATGGCGCTAGCTGCGCAGCATTTGTGCACCGCCGCCGTCAGTGTCAGCCAGTTTGCCGTGGCATACGGAGCTCCATCGCAGTCTTTAACACTGGTAGCATGCCGCGACAGCGTGGACATGAACCGTATGTGAAGTTGACGGACTTTGAGCGAGGGCGTATAGTGGGCATGCGGGAGGCCGGGTGGACGTACCGCCGAATTGCTCAACACGTGGGGCGTGAGGTCTCCACAGTACATCGATGTTGTCGCCAGTGGTCGGCGGAAGGTGCACGTGCCCGTCGACCTGGGACCGGACCGCAGCGACGCACGGATGCACGCCAAGACCGTAGGATCCTACGCAGTGCCGTAGGGGGCCCCACCGCCACTTCCCAGCAAATTAGGGACACTGTTGCTCCTGGGGTATCGGCGAGGACCATTCGCAACCGTCTCCATGAAGCTGGGCTACGGTCCCGCACACCGTTAGGCCGTCTTCCGCTCACGCCCCAACATCGTGCAGCCCGCCTCCAGTGGTGTCGCGACAGGCGTGAATGGAGGGACGAATGGAGACGAGTCGCTTCTGCCTTGGTGCCAATGATGGTCGTATGCGTGTTTGGCGCCATGCAGGTGAGCGCCACAATCAGGACTGCATACGACCGAGGCACACAGGGCCAACACCCGGCATCATGGTGTGGGGAGCGATCTCCTACACTGGCCGTACACCACTGGTGATCGTCGAGGGGACACTGAATAGTGCACGGTACATCCAAACCGTCATCGAACCCATCGTTCTACCATTCCTAGACCGGCAAGGGAACTTGCTGTTCCAACAGGACAATGCACGTCCGCATGTATCCCGTGCCACCCAACGTGCTCTAGAAGGTGTAAGTCAACTACCCTGGCCAGCAAGATCTCCGGATCTGTCCCCCATTGAGCATGTTTGGGACTGGATGAAGCGTCGTCTCACGCGGTCTGCACGTCCAGCACGAACGCTGGTCCAACTGAGGCGCCAGGTGGAAATGGCATGGCAAGCCGTTCCACAGGACTACATCCAGCATCTCTACGATCGTCTCCATGGGAGAATAGCAGCCTGCATTGCTGCGAAAGGTGGATATACACTGTACTAGTGCCGACATTGTGCATGCTCTGTTGCCTGTGTCTATGTGCCTGTGGTTCTGTCAGCGTGATCATGTGATGTATCTGACCCTAGGAATGTGTCAATAAAGTTTCCCCTTCCTGGGACAATGAATTCACGGTGTTCTTATTTCAATTTCCAGGAGTGTATTTATCAAAACACAGAGTGAAGATATTTCCTTAGAAAAGTTATGTTCTGTGACGAAGCCACCTTCCATACCTGCGGTAAAGTGAATCGCTGTAATATTCGGATATGGAACATGCAGAAACCACATCATGTAATCGAACATTTACGGGAGTTGCCTAGGGTAAATGTTTCTTACGTTCTAATCTGTAATAAGAATTACTGTTCCTTCTCTTCCGGGCCAACTGTAACATCTACATCTACAGGGATACTCTGCAAATCACATTTAACTGCCTGGGAGAGGGTTCAATGAAGCACCTTCACAATTCTCGATTATTCCAATCTCGTATAGCGCACGGAGAGAACGAACACCTATATCCTTCCGTACGAGCTCTGATTTCCCTTATTTTATCGTGGTGATCGTTTCTCTCTATGTAGGCCGGTGTCAACAAAATATTTTCGCATTCGGAGGAGAAAGTTGGTGATTGGAAATTTGTGAATAGATTCCGCGGCAACGAAAAAAACGCCCTTATTTTAATGATGTCCAGCCCAAATCCTGCATCATTCAGTGACACTCTCTCCCCTATTTCGCGATAGTGCAAAACGTGCTGTCCTTCTTTGAACTTTTTCGATGTACTCCGTCAATCCTATCTGGTAAGGATCCCACACTGCGCAACAGTATTCTAAAAGAGGAACACATTTTGCAGCATCGTGTACTGCGAGCAGTTGAGGAACATTTAGGAAATGATGATTGTTTCTATCAGCATGAAAATCCACCTTGACATAAAGTAGCATCTGTGAGACAATGATATGTGGACAACAATATTCCTGAATTGGACTGACCTGTACACAGTCCCAGCCATAACCTATTAAAACACATTTTGGATGAGTTCGCTCCACAGCCCATCATCCAATATCACTATCTGCTTTAGTTTCGGCTGTTGAGGAAGAATGGGCTGCTATTACGTCGCTGTTGTTCAGATCACACACTGAAAGAATCCATGACAGATTTCAAGTCTTGATAAAGGCGAAGAATTGGCACACCCCATATTTTACTCAGATCAGGTATATCCAACAAACAACTGAGATCGCTGGACGTAGGTGTCCCCCTGAAGTGGAAAGAATGGTACTCGAGATTTCATATCATCTCAGTCAGGGGACTGTTAACCCTATCACCCCCCCCCCCCCCCCCCCCCCACCGCACCGCGCATCCAAAAAATAGTGCACAATTATTTTTCTTATTTTCTTATGCACCATTAAATCTGTAATGGTTCCAGATTTTTCTTTAGTAGCTTTCAAATAACGACAACATTCTCACTATCCTGTTAAGTTAGACCTCATTAGGTTAGACTTCGGTAAGTACTACTTGTATATAACGAAAGTCAAACGCAGTGTACAGTTACACATGGCATGGTCACCAGAGTACACACCCCTGGAATGCTGAGGTTGTGGTCTTCACTCTAACCGACTGTGTGTTGCAGTACTCCGCGCTAGTGTCTCCTGTGCGAGCCTTTTCATCGCTTCATGCCTGCTGCAACTTTCATCCATTTGGATCTGCTTACTTAACCTCCATCTACAATTTGTACCCCCCACACTCAGTTGTCAAATTGACGATTCCTTGATGCCTCAGAATGTGTCCTACCAACAAATGTCTTTTAGCCACATTGTGCTATAAATTCTGTTTCTCCTAAGTTCGATTCAGTACCTCCTCATTAGTGTTCTGGTCAACCCACCTAATTATCTCCTCTAGCACCGCGTTTCAAAAGATACTATTCTCTTTTAGTCTGAAATGACTATCGTCCACAATTACTCCGGACAAATATCTTCAGAAAATGCTTCCTAAGATTTAAATTTATATTCAATTTTGTCCTTTTCTACGCGCTGCACCGGTGAAGTTAATTTGAATTTCCTGGCGGTGTTACTGAGCGATGACCCTGGGCGATATATACTGATAAGGCAAACGTAATGACCACTGCACACCGCAACGCTGAATCCCGCTTGGTGGCGTTGCGGGCACGTGACGAGGTAACAAAAGTATGTATGGGAAGAAGACACGGACGAGGAATCACTCTAGCGAAGATATGGGCTGCAAATGGGTAAATCCATTGAGATAAGCTGCTTCGACAAAGTGCATTACGGTACACTTGGTCGATGGTCGTCTCCACAAACCCGTCACCGAGGTGGACGTTGGGTCGAAAAGTGACGCTCGCCACAAACGCAGGCTGTTGGGAGCAGTATTATGCTATGGGCTTGTATGTAACCTGTGGCAGTAATCGAAGACACGTTGACAGCTACGAACCACCCGCATGCCTTCATGCTTGATGTCTTCCCTGACACCAATGTCATCTTTCAGCAGTATAATTGTATATGTATGTTTCGGAACCGAAACAGTGCTACAGTGGTTTGAGGAGCATTATAGTGAACTCACGTTGATGTCTCGGTGACCAAATTCGCCTCATCTAAATACTATGGAACCCATCTGGATAGCTATCGGGCGCAATCACCGCGTACGCAATTCAACTACCTGTTATTTAAGCGAATTACGTGGCCTATGCGTAGACATCTAATCCCACATACCTCCGCAAACGTACCAAGCCGGCCGATGTGGCCGAGCGGTTCTAGGCGCTTCAGCTGGTGCTACGGTGGTACGTTCGAATCCTGCCTCTGGTATGGATGTGTGTCATGTGCTTAGGTTAGTTAGATTTAAGTAGTTCTAAGTTTAGGGGACTGATGACCTCAGATGTTAAATCCCATAGTCCTTAGAGCCATTTGAACCATTTGAAAACGTACCAACAGACTGCCAGAGAATCGATTACGCATTTCGTTCCAAAGACGGACAAGCAAGCTATTTAGCAGGTGGTCGTAATGTTTTGGCTTAAATCATCGTAAGGGCGCTGTTGTCCGCGCCTTGGGTGAGTTGGACGAATACGCGTCGCCTGTGGCAAGTATCTTGCGAGAGTTTCACTGGACAGCAGTCAGAAGAAGCGACCACACAATGTTTCCGATCCATTGTTATTCCAAATAATCTGACTGCATAGGTCGATTTCGTTTTGTCACCACAGTCATCGATATTAGTGTAGCCCCAAGCAGCGGCTTCTTTCTTTACCATTGACTTGATGGAATATTGTTCACGTCCTTGCTATAACATCTGGAATTAAATTGCTGCCTGGCTGAGGCTTATTCATAATGCTATTTTTTGCAGCGAAAAAATACTCTTTCTCATTAGAGTAGTAACGTAAAATTATATTTTGTATTTTAAAACTTGCTGAGCGAATTATTATTTAAAACTCGTTTAGTGTTACAGATCACATTTTTAAAAGGAATTTGACTGTTCCAGGGTTATGCATTTTGGTTTGTTTAAGTGTTAAATTCTCTACCTAAATCAAAGTGAAATGGTTAAAATATTTATCTTCTGTAGAGTTTACTTTTTAATGAATCATTTGAAAATTATTTTAAACTTTATTGTAAAATAGTTATTCAGTTCTCTGCTTCTTAATATCAGTGATAACGAATTGGATTTTATAGAAATTATTTTGTTGCTATAGGCAGTCTGTATCTCATATCGTCCAAACTTCGCCCATCATCAGTTATTTTGCTGTACAAATAATAAAACTCGTCCATAGATTTTAATCTCTCATTCCCTAATTTGACTACGACGTCATCACATGAATTAATTCTACTGTATTTCATTAAAAGTGTTCTATTCTTGTTGATTTTCATCTTGCAACTTCTTTTTAAGGTGTTATCCATTTTGTTCAACAACTCTTCCAAGTTCTTTGCCGTCATCGGTAAACCTTAAAGTTTCAATTTCTACACCCTGAACTTTAATTTCCTTTCCAAATTTTTCCTTCGTTTCCTTCACAGCTTGTTCAGCGCACAAATAGAAAAACATCAAGAACAGGGTACAACTTCGTCTCACTCTCTTCTCACATACAGCTTGTCTTTCATGACTTTCAAATTTTATAATAGCAGCATAGATTTTTCAGATAATATGTTTTTCCTTTATTTTGTTCCCGCTAACTTCAGAATTTCAGAGAGTGTGGTCCAGTCGATATTAACAAATGTGTTCCTTAAATCTAATATGCTACGTTTGGTCAGTATTGTCTGCTTCCTACGGCATTTCCCCGGAATCCAAACTGATATTTTCGAGGTTGGCTTCAACTAATATTTATGAAGGCTACCAGCTTCAGTGCAAGCATTTCTAATGAAACTGATGATTTTGTTATGCTCACACTTGTAAGCAGCAGCTTTGCAATACGAATTTATTACATTCTTCTTGAAGTCTGATGGTATTTATCCTGCCTCATGTATCCTGGATATTAAGTGAAATAGTTATGATATGTCCTCCCAAGGATCTCAATCGTTATGAGGAATATCGTACACTCCAGGGGCCTTGTTTCCACTTAGGTCTTTCAGTACTCTCACAAATTGTTCTCACAGTATCACATCGCCCCTTCTTCTTCAGTCTCTATAATCTTGATTTCATGTCCGGAATAAGTATCCATAACTCACGTTGACGAGGCGTGATCATTCTTGCTTTCCCCTTTCATTTGACGACTGTTAGCATCTGATCATGGATTAACACTTTAATTTGTGAGTCACGTAAGACAGTGCGCCGCAGGGCCTACTTCGTGAGGTATCCTCAGTCATCATGTGTTACCACTCATGCGACAGTACCAATGTGCCATTTTTCAAGAGGACAATGCTCGTTCACAAACGGCGCGTTTCTCTATGATCTCCTTGCGTGATTTTGAGGTAGTCCAGTGGTCGGCAATATTCACAAATCTGTCTCCCAAAAAAAGTATGTGGGACCAGCTTGGGCATCAACTCCGTTCAAGTGCTAACGTCCACGACATCGGGGACCAGTCACAGTAGTTGTGAGCCAGCTTGCTTCAGGAGAGGATATCACGGCTCTATGAGTTCCTTCCCAAGTCGATCTGTGTATGCATCCAGGTCAGAGGGGGCGCAACGTGATACTAGTAAGCGTGCTCATACTGCGAAGTTGCTCGTAAATTTGACTACATTTTGCAGTCAGTTAAATACCATGACATACCCTCTACCCACTCAACTCATTCAGTTTCACTTCATTTTCTCCTACCCTTCTCTGTGCTTCACGGTTTTAGTGAGGCCGTATGTCCAGTGTCTCCCAGGAGGAAAGGGATACGACAGTTACTATCGTTCAAAGCGAAAAGATCTAGTTAACATGGGCTCTAAAATGCTTACTTAATATCTATGAACACATCTTCATCTTTGATTTGCGAAACAAATGTCTTCTCTTTCTGTATTTTGGCAGCAGACAGTATAGACCAAAACCAGTTGCCGCGCGGGGCAGCCGCGTTGTATAAGGCGTCTTATCACGGTTAGCGCTGCTCCCCCCGTCGGAGGTTCGAGACCTCTCTCCCGGACATGGGTGTGTGTGTTGTTCTTAGCGTAGTTAGTTTAAGTTAAATTAAGTAGTGTGTAAGTTTGGAGAGTGATAACCTCAGCAGTTTTGTCCCATAGGATCTTACCACAAATTTCCAAAAATTTCCAAAACCAAAAAAAATTGGCCAGTAAACATCGGCTCTCAAATGAAAAAGTACTCATACGTTTTAAGGTAGGCACTTTACAGCCCATTTTTAATGGACATTTTTTCATGTTTTGGTCCATATTAACATGTCTCAAAGAATGGAAAGCAAAGAGCTTGCAATAGACGAAACTTGCTTCACAGTACCAAAGATGAAGAATTTCTCATAACTCTTAACGCATGCATTTTAGAGCCCATGTTTACTGCACTTCTTTACTTCGAATGATAGTTCTTGTCATATCTCTGAATATTGAGCACCCATCCTGGGACACTCCGTACATGAAAAGAAGTATTTAACTGGCTACATGCTGGTCATTTACAGTTTTTGTCTATTCACGAATTTCTCTGTAGTACAGAAGGATTTCTTTAATTTACATTTGAAAGCACTTCAGCTATCTGCCAGAATTTTTTTCTTTTTCATGAGTAGATCGTCAAATAATTTTATAGCTGCGTATCTCCCTCCTTTGTTTGTCAAAGTTAGATTCATTGAAGCATAATGTCGGTCACTTTACGTTCTAGTGTTGTACTTTTGAATCTCTCTGATTACCGTCTATCTGAAATGAATTGTTGATGAACAAGAAATGGACTGCGAGGCTAGTATTCATAGATAATTTATTTTTTAAGTCCCGAACGTTGACAGTCATTCTTACGGTGAAAGCAGATAAAACTAAATGTTTCAGCAGCTCTGTTATATGGTTTTTCAAGTTTACGGTTGCGTCAATACGCATACGTAAAAAGTAGCAATGTCCTACCAACTTTATTGTTTGTAGTTACTGTTGTAGGTGACTAGGATATGGGGTGCATTTGATAATACAAAAATAGATGCGCAGTGCTTTTCCAAAGTTAAAATCTAGCCCATTTGTCCAAAAACAAGCTCTAATGTTTGACTAAGTTGTGCAGAGATGAAGTTGCAGCTATAAAATAGAAAGAAATTAATAATTGCATCAGTGTTGGGTGATGACTGGTGAGTACAAGTAACAGTTGTTTCTCAGTTTCCAGAATTTTATTCATGTCAATAAAATAAAAAACAGTAACAAAAATATAAATCATTTTACACATTATACATCATCTGGCAATTGCAGTCTTCTGTTATTGAGCAGGATGAAAACAACGAATTGTCACGAAAGTTGGCAGAAGAAGACTTCATTTATTTACTTATTTACAGTTAAAAGATGAGAAAATTGGCCACGTTTCTTGCCCAGTACTTGGAGCAGGAAGGAGCACGCGCGGCTGGATCAGCGTTTCTTCCGCCTGCTGTCCTCTGCTGAGCTGGACTCAGTAGCCGCCGTTGCTGTACGCGTACCCAGCATAGCCAGCGTCCGTGCTGTGTCTGCCGCCGTGCCCTGGACACACAACACAAAGGCAGTATACATTTAGCGTTATTTCGTGTGTTTTAGAACATGAGGGAAAGGTGAACATTTAAATCTCATTTGCAATAAATCAGAGGAGAGTAACAGTTGCAGAATTGTTATAATTAGAGAGAAATTTAGAAACAAGTGAGGGATGTAGTCCTCTGAGTAACGCTTTTCATTTCTTCGCGATCGCTTTCTACATAGCAATATGCAACAGCAGTCTGTCTCTACAACTCCATAGTGTTACGTTTATGCTGGGCTGTACCAACAACACGTAGTATTAAGTTACATACTTACTCGATATACCACAGGATGATGACTTGATCAGGTAACAGTCCTGAGTCCTGTAACTTCCAGACAGGACTCGAACCCGCAATGCTGCCTTTGACGGGCAGTGCCTCTCACCTAACGAGCTATCCAGGTAAGATTTTACGGTTTCACTCGCGCTATTTCCTCCCCATTTGTTCCGAACTTCACGGAAGCTCTCCTGCTTAACTGGCTTGACTAGCGCTCTTCGAAGAAATCGAATTACGAAGAAATCGTCAGTAAGAGCATGCCTGCGAAAATCTGGTTGGAGTCCTGGAGTCCCGACCGGGACACATTTTTCATCCACGAGGAAAGTTGGGAACACCACACAACTGATGCAGAATGGAAGATTCATTCCAAAAACAAATCCCTTAGCCATTAATCCTCGATCCTGAAGCCTCGACACAACCACACGCACACACAAAACTCCATTCATTTTAATAACTGTGAGTGAAAGATTAATTCCAAACACAAACCCCTTGGCCATTTATTCTGGATCCTAATAACTCAACGCAATCAATTTCAGTAAGTAGTAATATCAACAATCATGCTTAAAAATATCTTAGTCAGCACACAGAACAACGAGTCAGCAAAGTGAAATGTGGCGCTGTGAGCTAGAGAATTAATTTATCATCTATAATGCCAAGTCACATTGTAAACTGAGAGCACAGTATCGATAACCATGACACGCATATCCATCAGGGCACTTACGCATTATGAAGAAACTTTGGTTGTATTTTATTACGTAGTTCGGTTACTATAATCCGTTCCTGAACAAACTTGTTTTGTAAAATGCAGCAAAGAACATTTCTGGGTTCCTGATAATAAATTTATAAACCGTGTAAAACTGTGTAAAACCCGATTGACGGCTCGCAACAGGTAGCAGATTGGACACGTCTCTGAAAGAAGTGGGGTTCAGATCTCCGTTCGGCCGTTCTAATTTACATGAGAAGACAATAGAAGAAATATTTTCGAAAGCAACTCTCACCTAAATTAGCAGCCGATCAGAGATCTGAACCCCAATTCCTTCCTCATTTCCCCGTAAGAAATTAGGATCCATTTTTAATTATCAGCCGTCAATGGGAAGTCAAATCCTAATCACCCTTCCTTAATCAAATTGTGGAAAAGTTCTCAGCATAAAGACGAAAAGTAGTATAATTAATTGATGATTCTAGAGTAAGATAGAACAAAACCCTGAACGTGTCAGCTATGTTGTAATTACATAGCGTTACTCTTGGCCTCAGTGGAAAACGTCAGTACTGTTTCATTGCGTCGGAGTGGCGTTCTTCATTTTTGTCAGCGACAGGTGTACAATGACATTACTATAGCAGAAGAGTTACCTGTAGCTTAGGAAGCCTGTCGTTTCAAGAGTATCTCGGGGTACTCACCGTGGTGCGAGTGGTGCACGACGGGGTGGAAGCCGGACTTGTCGGCGTGGTACTTGACGGTGCGAACGCTGCCGTCCGCCTCCTTGAGCGAGTACTCGCCAGTCACGACGTCTCCGTCGCGGTGCTCCTTCTGGGAGTGGTGGTCCCCTGTGTGCCCGTCAGACACCCCGTACTCGAACTCGTACTTCGGGTATGCCTGCAACAATCAAAAGTATTAGATATCTCATTCAACAAAGTCTTGACCCCATTACGACGAAGCAGTTTACATATCGCTTAGCAATACGAGAAGACATTGTTGTTGTTGTGGTCTTCAGTCCTGAGACTGGTTTGATGCAGCTCTCCATGCTACTCTATCCTGTGCAAGCTTTTTCATCTCCCAGTACCTACTGCAACCTACATCCTTCTGAATCTGCTTAGTGTATTCATCTCTTGGTCTCCCTCTACGATTTTTACCCTCCACGCTGCCCTCCAATACTAAATTGGTGATCCCTTGATGCCTCAGAACATGTCCTACCAACCGATCCCTTCTTCTGGTCAAGTTGTGCCACAAACTTCTCTTCTCCCCAATCCTATTCAATACTTCCTCATTAGTTATGTGATCTACCCATCTAATCTTCAGCATTCTTCTGTAGCACCACATTTCGAAAGCTTCTATTCTCTTCTTGTCCAAACTATTTATCGTCCATGTTTCACTTCCATACATGGCTACACTCCATACGAATACTTTCAGAAATGACTTCCTGACACTTAAATCAATACTGGATGTTAACAAATTTCTCTTCTTCAGAAACGCTTTCCTTGCCATTGCCAGCCTACATTTTATATCCTCTCTACTTCGACCATCATCAGTTATTTTGCTCCCCAAATAGCAAAACTCCTTTACTACTTTAAGTGCCTCATTTCCTAATCTAATTCCCTCAGCATCACCCGACTTAATTAGACTACATTCCATTATCCTTGTTTTGCTTTTGTTGATGTTCATCTTATATCCTCCTTTCAAGACACTGTCCATTCCATTCAACTGCTCTTCCAAGTCCTTTGCTGTCTCTGACAGAATTACAATGTCATCGGCGAACCTCAAAGTTTTTATTTCTTCTCCATGAATTTTAATACCTACTCCGAATTTTTCTTTTGTTTCCTTTACTGCTTCCTCAATATACAGATTGAACAACATCGGGGAGAGGCTACAACCCTGTCTTACTCCCTTCCCAACCACTGCTTCCCTTTCATGTCCCTCGACTCTTATAACTGCCATCTGGTTTCTGTACAAATTGTAAATAGCCTTTCGCTCCCTGTAATTTACCCCTGCCACCTTTAGAATTTGAAAGAGAGTATTCCAGTCAACATTGTCAAAAGCTTTCTCTAAGTCTACAAATGCTAGAAACGTAGGTTTGCCTTTCCTTAATCTTTCTTCTAAGATAAGTCGTAAGGTCAGTATTGCCTCACGTGTTCCAGTGTTTCTACGGAATCCAAACTGATCTTCCCCGAGGTTGGCTTCTACTAGTTTTTCCATTCGTCTGTAAAGAATTCGTGTTAGTATTTTGCAGCTGTGACTTATTAAGCTGATAGTTCGGTAATTTTCACATCTGTCAACACCTGCTTTCTTTGGGATTGGAATTATTATATTCTTCTTGAAGTCTGAGGGTATTTCGCCTGTTTCATACATCTTGCTCACCAGATGGTAGAGTTTTGTCAGGACTGGCTCTCCCACGGCCGTCAGTAGTTCCAATGGAATATTGTCTACTCCGGGGGCCTTCTTTCGACTCAGGTCTTTCAGTGCTCTGTCAAACTCTTCACGCAGTATCATATCTCCCATTTCATCTTCATCTACATCCTCTTCCATTTCCATAATATTGTCCTCAAGTACATCGCCCTTGTATAGACCCTCTATATACTCCTTCCACCTTTCTGCTTTCCCTTCTTTGCTTAGAACTGGGTTTCCATCTGAGCTCTTGATATTCATACAAGTCATTCGCTTATCTCCAAAGGTCTCTTTAATTTTCCTGTAGGCAGTATCTATCTTACCCCTAGTGAGATAGGCCTCTACATCCTTACATTTGTCCTCTAGCCATCCCTGCTTAGCCATTTTGCACTTCCTGTCGATCTCATTTTTGAGACGTTTGTATTCCTTTTTGCCTGTTTCACTTACTGCATTTTTATATTTTCTCCTTTCATCAATTAAATTCAATATTTCTTCTGTTACCCAAGGATTTCTACTAGCCCTCGTCTTTTTACCTACTTGATCCTCTGCTGCCTTCACTACTTCATCCCTCAAAGCTACCCATTCTTCTTCTACTGTATTTATTTCCCCCATTCCTGTCAATTGCTCCCTTATGCTCTCCCTGAATCTCTGTACAACCTCTGGTTCTTTTAGTTTATCCAGGTCCCATCTCCTTAAATTCCCACCTTTTTGCAGTTTCTTCAGTTTTAATCTACAGGTCATAACCAATAGATTGTGGTCAGAGTCCACATCTGCCCCTGGAAATGTCTTACAATTTAAAACCTGATTCCTAAATCTCTGTCTTACCATTATATAATCTATCTGATACCTTTTAGTATCTCCAGGGTTCTTCCATGTATACAACCTTCTTTCATGATTCTTAAACCAAGTGTTAGTTATGCTTATGTTGTGCTCTGTGCAAAATTCGACCAGGCGGCTTCCTCTTTCATTTCTGTCCCCCAATCCATATTCACCTACTATGTTTCCTTCTCTCCCTTTTCCTACACTCGAATTCCAGTCACCCATGACTATTAAATTTTCGTCTCCCTTCACAATCTGAATAATTTCTTTTATTTCATCATACATTTCTTCAATTTCTTCGTCATCTGCAGAGCTAGTTGGCATATAAACTTGTACTACTGTAGTAGGCGTGGGCTTCGTATCTATCTTGGCCACAATAATGCGTTCACTATGCTGTTTGTAGTAGCTTACCCGCATTCCTATTTTCCTATTCATTATTAAACCTACTCCTGCATTACCCCTATTTGATTTTGTGTTTATAACCCTGTAGTCACCTGACCAGAAGTCTTGTTCCTCCTGCCACCGAACTTCACTAATTCCCACTATATCTAACTTTAACCTATCCATTTCCCTTTTTAAATTTTCTAACCTACCTGCCCGATTAAGGGATCTGACATTCCACGCTCCGATCCGTAGAACGCCAGTTTTCTTTCTCCTGATAACGACATCCTCTTGAGTAGTCCCCGCCCGGAGATCCGAATGGGGGACTATTTTACCTCCGGAATATTTTACCCAAGAGGACGCCATCATCATGTAATCATACAGTAAAGCTGCATGCCCTTGGGAAAAATTACGGCTGTAGTTTCCCCTTGCTTTCAGCCGTTCGCAGTACCAGCACAGCAAGGCCGTTTTGGTTATTGTTACAAGGCCAGATCAGTCAATCATCCAAACTGTTGCCCTTGCAACTACTGAAAAGGCTGCTGCCCCTCTTCAGGAACCACACGTTTGTCTGGCCTCTCAACAGATACCCCTCCGTTGTGGTTGCACCTACGGTACGGCTATCTGTATCGCTGAGGCACGCAAGCCTCCCCACCAACGGCAAGGTCCATGGTTCATGGGGGGGGGAGAAGAGATTAGCGAGTGTTTAGTAGCAATTGTATGATTTCCTTACGTCAGAGCTAGGCCATTTTTCAACGGCATGCTGTGACTTGTTGACGAAATACCGAAAACATAAAAGACAGTAATAACGTCCAGTACTTAAGGTATACTAAAACTGAACTCCGTCCGAGCAGGTCTTGGAAGGCCCTGCGGTACCGACCGGCCGCCGTGTCATCCTCAGCCCACAGGCGTCACTGGTTGCGCATATGGAGGGGCTTATTGTCATTACACCGCTCTCCCGGCCGTATGTCACTTTACGAGACCGGAGCCGCTACTTCTCAATCAAGTAGCTCCTCAGTTTCCCTTACAAGAGCTAAGTGCACCCCGCTTGCCAACAGCGCTCGGCAGACCGGATGGTCACCCATCCAAGTACTAGCCTAGCTCGATAGCGCTTAAACTCGGTGATCTGACGGGAACCGGTGTTACCACTGCGGCAAGACCGTTAGCTTAGATATGCTAATAACCGCAAAAACATCATTTCATTCGTATATTCTGGAATTTCGGAATAATAGTGAATGACTGCATGGTACTTCCATGTACACGACTATTAGCAATTCTTGTCCTTTCTAAAATGATATGTGTAGATAGAGAAAGCTCAAGGTTCACTTTCTCAGTGAGGTTGCTTAGAAAGTAATGAATGAATATATTAAGACTTCTGATATTTTGGCGTCTTCAGTAGTCCAGCCGTTAGTACAGGATGATTGAAAACACACAGATCGAAAACTACTGATTTTAGATACTTCAAGTATTTTTGTAGTGTTCTATTAGTTTATCTACCTTAATATGCTACAGTTAGTATTCCATATCGATAACTAAGCTCCAAACTTCGTAAATAATCCTTTAATTACTACTAGAATGGATGTTAATCACAACGTTTTTATCCCATAATATTATGTGAGCGTCTGTCTTCTCGTGAGCGGAATAGCTGTGTTTCAAAGTAGTCAAGTTTCTTGCCCTCCCAGAAGACTGAATAGACACATACATTTTCCTCGCCACATGCGTTCTGTATGCTGCATATCCGATGTAGGTATTTTCCTAATAATTCGCAATATAAAATGTAAATGTCGTGTGACTAGGGCCTCCCGTCGGATTGACCGTTCGCTGGGTGCAAGTCTTCCGATTTGACGCCACTTCGGCGACTGGCGCGTCGATGGGGATGAAAGGATGATGATTAGGACAACACAACACCCAGTCCGTGAGCGGAGAAAATCTCCGACCCAGCCGGGAATCGACCCCGGACCCTTAGGATTGACATTCTGTCGCGCTGACCACTCAGCTACCGGGGGCGGACATTCATAATATGGAAAGTACCAGTTATCAGCGCTTATACGAGGGATATTCGGAAAATAAGTTCCGATCGGTCAAGAAATGGAAACCACTGTGAAAATCTAATAAAGCTTTGCACATATGTGTTGTACGGTGTCTCTAGTACGGCTGTCGGCTGTATCACTTCGCTCTTTTCAGTTCTGAGCGCATGGTGAGCACATAAAGATGCGTAGAAAATAGTGTCTCCCGACAAATATGAGGTCCTGGTGAGGGATTTCGCCTGATGTTATGCAGCCCACATTACAGAACTGTTATACGGTTCCTACTTTGTGACAATTCACGGTCACAATCTGCAGGGGCTATGAAAATGCTCCTGCAGCGTTTTCGATGGGAAGTGTTTAATCACCCGCACTACAGCCCGTAATTGGCTCCCTCTGTGTTTAATCTCTGCTCACATTAAGTACTGGCTATGAAGGCAACATTTTCGCACAGACAACGAGCTATAGATGAGCGTAGAGAGTTGGCGGGAAGCACAGGCGGCTGCCTTCTATGACGAGGGTATTGGAAAGTTGGTACAACGCTACGACAAATGTCTAAGTCGGAGTGGTGACTACGTAGAGCAGTGGCTGGAAGCTGTAGCTAACTGTTGCAGATAAAATATTTCTGATTTTCATAGTGGTTTCCATTTCGCGATCAGTCGGAACTTAGTTTCCGAATAGCCCTAGTATAATATTTGAACAGTTGTAGATATAGTTTTGATTTGAATGCTAGGTTGGAAGCAGTCAACTGAAGCACGACTCTCTCTCTCTCTCTCTCTCTCTCTCTCTCTCCCTCTCTCTCTCTCTCTCTCTCTCTCTCTCTATGTGTGCGTGTGTGTGTGTGTGTGTGTGTGTGTGTGTGTGTGTGTGTGTGTGTGTGTGTGTTTGTGTGTTTCTGTGTCTGTGATTGTGCTTGTGTTTTTAATACTAAAAAGATACAAAAACAAACAGAAACAAAATTAATTTCGCTATACTATTCATTATATGATGAAAAGAGACATCTGATACCTGAAATAAATAAGTTGAGGAGAAACGAAATCCTCATTTTCTAGTGTGACAGATCGCCTAATAATTCTGGATGGAGATGCAGTACAAGCTACGCTGGTGAAGCCATTCTGTGGTGGAAGATTTTACTCTTTAACTAAAGCGACAGTAAATTGCACATGGAACGAGAAATATGACTTCGAATTCCAGACAACAGTCAATGATGAGAAAAATATGACTGTTCTCGCTGAGTATTCTGGCGGCCATGTTTAATGTCACTTACCACATAGTCGACAGCGTGGCCTCCAACGTGGACTGGATGAGCAGGCCCCACGACTGGAGCTGTCTGGTGGGCATAGGAGTGTCCGTGCCAGCTGTGTGACTGCTGACATACGGAGGCGACGACCACCAGCAGGAGTGCAGCTGACATCTGCAAGCACAGTACCACCAGGATAATAATACAATTTGCTTCCTCTCTTTGCTCCTCTTACCCAGCCGATATTTTCACCGGACAAATACGGAGTGATCTCGAATTTTTCGGAGTTTCTTCAGGGGTATTTTCTGACCAACTTGGTCTGAAGTATCCACGGTTTCCGGTGGCCCGTTTCATGGTTGTATTGTATTTATATGTGTACAACAGTGCAAATGTCGACAATATGAGCTTCGTATCTTGTTTGGAAACAAATCTTTTCTGTTCACTTGCTGCTGACAACAGTAACGCCCACTTCATTCGTCGCCCTTCAGCTGGCATTCAGTAATTCTCGCTATTGTCTCGATTTTGTACTTACGGCAGTGATAGTTCTACGATAACATAGAACTTTTGCTTCCGCAAATTGTTGCATCGCTCTGTCGTTTGTGTTCCAAGCCTTTTGATTTCATATGAAAGGGTTTTTCGCCGTTGTGAAGGTGCCATATATGTACAGTCACAAAGATAATTGGGGAAACGAGCCGAATAAATCACAATTACATTACTGTTTCGAATGGGTCACAGGAGAACACGGGTCTCTCAAATCAAAGCACTCAGAAACTAGAATGAAATTTTCACTCTACAGCGAAATGTGCGCTGATACGAAACTTCCTGGCAGATTAAAACTATCATTCTAGAAATATCCCCCAGGCTGTGGCTAAGCCATGTCTCCGCAATATCCATTCTTCCAGGAGTGCTAGTTCTGCATGGTTCGCAGGAGAGCTTCTGTGAAGTTTGGAAGGTAGGAGACGAGATACTGGCGGAATTAAAGCTGTGAGGACGGGGCGTGAGTCATGCATGGGTAGCTCAGTTGGTAGAGCACTTGCCCGCGAATGGCAAAGGTCCGGAGTTCGAGTCTCGGTCCGGCAAACAGTTTTAATCTGCCAGGAAGTTTCACTCAGAAACTATCCGTCAAAAAACTCAGAACATTTGTCCGTCGACTCAGTGTTCACCTTATACAACGGTAAAGTAACTGTTTGTTTGCTGAACGCAGATGAACAAGAAAACAGTGTTCAGCTAGAAGGAATATTCCTGTGCTCTCTCTCTCTCTCTCTCTCTCTCTCTCTGTGTGTGTGTGTGTGTGTGTGTGTGTGTGTGTGTGTGTGTGTTTCTCACAAATAAATAACTAGCTATTTGACAAATTTTCTAATGTCTCCCTCTAAATCTCGCCGCCTACTGACTTATCGGAATTGTTTTGTCTATAGGGACCCTCTATTCAATTTCAATTGCCAGTTCACATTCATGATAGAATGTTATCGAAAAATATCTCTTATGTTGCACTGTTCGTAACTCAGACAAGACAATTAATTTTTTCCCGGCTATCACTGTTATTCACTAACTGATAACTTCAAGGCTTATAAGCCATCTCTTTTCTATAGTGATTTTGACACAATATTATTTAGCCAAGGAAACTTCTACCGACTTTTCAATTGAAGCATTTGTTTAACATATGGTCTATTTACATAGTGGTTGTGTTTACTACATTTTACAGTTATCACGAATTTTCTGATTCGCGTAATAGGGCTTTGTACTGAGAAATTACCAGCCCCAAATTAAGAAACCTGTTCGTTATATTACTTTTCTGATATTCAGAGTCGACGCACGAATAAACACTGGCAGCTCACCTGTGAGTGGGCCATTGTTATTTCCCTGCTAAGAGCACCAGTGGACTAATGAAGGTAGCAAGTCACAAGCCTTTTATACTCTGCCGGCACCTCACAGGAATCAGTTTTTCGGTCAGTATTCTGGTAGCCATTGTCGTTACGTTAACAGCAAAAGAAACACCTGTTACAATATACAGGTATGCTGAGAGCTAGCAATGCGACAGTCGTCACGGATTAATGAGCACATCGGTTCTTATGTTCCATTTCTTCTGTTGGCACCTGTGAAGCGAAACACATTAGACAGACAATTCATTCTGATCACGTAACAGGTGACATGTTTATTTTACGTAACTCCTACAGAGGATTGTTTTTAATCTCACCTGCTCCTTTGTTGGATCTTATTACTTTTTCTGTTTTATTTTATGGATTACATTGGATCACTTTAGTCAATATTATGAATCAGGATCTTTTGTTTCTTCTTGGCCCAATAGTTTTTCATTCTTTCAGATTGTGCCCTTCTCCCCTCATCCAAAATGACCCTTCCCACTCTATTCTAATTTTATTGGTACTGTGATATGTTTGTCCTGAAGTATCTCGAGCGCATCTGTATTGCCCTTCAAATCCTCCATCGTAATTTGTAATTCCATCATGTCCTCCTTGATCTCTGTGATCCATCTAATTATTCTTCTCAATTTTTCTCCTGCTAATTCTATTTTCCGTTGTCCTCATCAAATCTCCTAGGAAAGAGACCTCTTTCTTTTTCATTGTACTTGTCACTGGGTCTACTTCTTTATAAACTGTTTCGTTTCAAGTTATTTTTCAAACTCAGTCTTTTTGGTATTTTTTATTTGTGCATGTTCTGACTAACCTTTTTTTCTGTTTTGAGCAGGCTGTGTACTGCTACAGTGTTGGTTGTTTTAAATATAGTTTCACTAAACTTAACTCCGTCCGAATAGGCCTTGGGAGGCAGAACGGTACCGACTGGCCACCGCGTCATCCTCAGCCCACAGGCGTCACTACATGCGGATATGGTTTAGCTAACATATGTTATATGCGGCTGTGTGACTTTTGTAGTGTTCCAGATTTGTGGTTATTGAGAGGCATTTTTTGTTATATGTCTTCTTGAGAACATAATGTGTTTTAATCAGTTTGTTTACGCTGCCATGACGTTATCTCCTTCAGGTTGTGTGTTATTATTTATCCCAAGTATTTAAACTTTTCAACAATTTTAATGTTGTGTTCTCCAATTTTAATTTTGTTTGCCAATGGCGGTTCCGTTAGCATTATTTCTGTTTTTTCGTAAGATATTTTAAGGTCAGTTCTCTAGACTATTTCCTATAATGATTGTATTTGTTGTTTGGTTTCTTGAATGTTGGTGAAAAGAGTGAGGTCATCAGCAAATACTCTCTTTTTTTCTTTTGAGTCATGAATCTTGTGACTGGTTTGATCCGGCGCGCCACGAATTCCTCTCCTGTGCCAACCTCATCATCCCAGAGTAGCACTTGCAACCTACGTCCTCGGTTATTTGCCGGGTGTATTCCAATCTCTGTCCTCCTTTGCAGTTCTTGCCCTCTACAGCTCCCACTAACACCATGGAAATCTTTCATTGATGTCTTAACATATGTCCTATCATCTTCGCCCTTCTCCTAGTCACTGTTTTCCACATATTCCTTTCCTCTCCGATTCTTCACAGAACCTGTTCATTCCTTACCTTATCAGTTCACATAATTTTCAACATTCATCTGTAGCACCTCATCTCAAATGCTCCGATTCTCTTATGTTCCTGTTTTCTCCACAGTCCATGGTTCACTACCATACAGTACTGTGCTCTGAAACGTACATTCTCAGAAATTTCTTTCTCATATTAAGGCCTATGTTTCATACCAGTAGACTTCTCTTGGCCAGGACTGTCCTTTTCACCATTGCTAGTCTGCTTTTGATATCCTCCTTGCTCTAACCGTCATTGGTTATTTTGCTGCCTTGGTAGTAGAATTCCTTCATCTACTTCGTAACCATCAGTCCTGATGTTAAGTTTCTCGCTGTTCTAATTTCAGTTACCTTTCATTACTTTCATCTTTCTTCAGTTTACTCTCAATCCGTACTCTGTACTCATTAGACTATTCATTCCATTCAGCAGATCATGTAATTCTTCTTCACTTTCACTCAGGATAACAATGTCACCAGCGAATCATATCATTGTCATTTTTCCACCTTGAATGTTAATATCACTACTGAATCTCCTCTCTTATTTCCTTCATTGCTTCTTCGATGTACAGATTGAACAGTAGTGGCGACAGACTACATCCCTGCCTGACACCCTTTTTAATCCAAGTGCATCTTATTGGTCGTCCACTCTTATTATTCCCTCTTGTCTCTCGTGCATATTGTATATTACCCGTCACTGCCTACAGCTTACCTCTATTTTTCTCAGAATTTTGAACATCTCGCACCATTTTACATTCTCGAACGCCTTTTCCAGGTTCACAAATCCTCTGAACACGTCTTGATTTTTCTTTGGTCTCGCTTCTATTATCAACCGCAACGTCAGAATTACCTTTCTGGTGCCTTTTTCCTAAAGCCAAACTGATCGTCATCTAAACATCCTTAATTTTCTTTTCCATTCTTCATTATATTATTCTTGTGAATGACTTGTTACATGAGCTGTTAAGCTGATTGTGCGATAATTCTCACACTTGCCAGCTTTTGCAATCTTCGGAATTGTGTGAATGATGTTTTTTCGACAGTCAGATGGTCGCCAGACTCATACATTTTACACACCAACTGGAATACTCGTTTTGTTGCCAACTCCCCCAATGATTTTATAAATTCAGATGGAATGTTATGTATTCCATCTGACCTATTTGATCTTAAGTTTTCCAACACTCTCTTAAATGCTGACTGTAATACTGGATCACCCACCTCTTCTAAATCGACTCCAGTTTCTTCCTCTATCACATCCGACGAATCTTCCCCCTCGCAGAGGTCTTCAATGTATTCTTTCCACCTACCTCCTCTCTCCTCTGCATTTAACAGTGTAATTCCCGTTGCACTCCCCTTGTTTTTAATTTCACCGAAGGTTGTTTTGAGTTTCCTATATGCTAATTCAGTCCTGCCAACAGTCAGTTCTTTTTCGATTTCTTCATATTTTTCAGGCAACCATTTCGTCTTAGCTTCTGTGAACTTTCTATTTTATTTCATTCCTCAGCGACGTGTATTTCTGTATTTCTGAGTTTCCCGGAACTTTTTTGTGCTTCCTCCTTTCATCGATCAGCAGAAATATTTCTTCTGTTACCCATGGTTTCTTCGCAGTTATCTTCTTTGTACCTTCGTTTTTTCCAACTTCCGTGATTGCCCTGTTTAGAGATGGCTATTCTTTTTCAACGGTACTGCCTACTGAGCTATTCCTTATTACCGTGTCTATAGCTTTAGAGAACTTCAAGCGTATCTCGTCATTGCTTAGTACTTCTGTATCCCACATCTTTGCGTGTTGACCCTTCGTGACTAATCTCTTTCACTTCAGTCTACTCTACGTCACTACTACATTGTGATCTGAGTCTATACCACTTCCTCGATACGCCTTGCAATCCAGTGTCTGATTTCAGAATCTCTGTCTGATCATGATGTAATCTAATTGAAATCTCCCCGTATCACCCAGCCTTTTCCAAGTATACCTCCTCCTCTTGTGATTCTTGAACAGGGTATTCGCTGTTACTAGCTGAATTTTATTGCAGACCTCAATTAGTCTTTCTCCTTTCTCATTCCTTGTCTCAAGCCCATATTCTTCTGCAACCTTTCCTTCTGTTCCTTCCCCTACAACTGCATTCCAGCCCCCCATTGCTATTAGATTTTCATACCCTTTCCGTACAGTATTATCCTTTCAATATCTTCATATCCTTTCTCTATCTCATCTTCTGCTTGCGACGTCGGCATATATGCCTGAACTATCGTTGTCGATGGTTTTCTGTCGATTCTGGTAAGAACAACCCTGTTATTGAACTGTTCACAGTAACACACTCTGCCCTACCTTCCTATTCATAATGAATCCTACTCTCGTTGCACCATTTTCTCCTGGTGTTGATATCGGCCAATACTCATCTGTGCAGAAATTCTTGTCTTTTTTCCATTTCACTTCACTGACCCCTATTATATCTAGATTTAGCCTTTGCATTTCCCTTTTAAGATCTTCTGGTTTCGCTACCACGTTCAAGCTTCTGACATTCTGCGCACCGACTTCTGTTGATTATTCAATATTTTTCTGATGGTCATCTCCCCCTTGGTTGTCCCCTCATGGAGATCCGAGATCCGAATGTGGGCTATTCAAGAATCTTATGCCAATGGAGAGATCATCATGACACTTTTTGAGCTACAGGCCACATGTCCTGCGGGTACACGTTATTGTCTTTAACGCATTGGTTTCCATTGCCTTCTGCATCCTCATACCTTTGATCGTTGCTGATTCTTCCGCCTTTAGGGGCAGTTTCCCTCTCTTAGGACAAGAGAGTGCACTGAACCTCTGTCTGCTACTCCATCCTATTTGACAAGAACGTTAGCTGAGTGAGGGTGACTTCCTATGCCGTAAGTCTTCGGTCGCCAGTGCTGATCATTAATCAAAATTTAAGCGGTGGCGGGTTTCTAACCCGTGACCGATGACACGACGTTTTGATTACTAATCAAAGACGCTACCCCTATACGGTTCAACTTTTTGCTAACTTTTTGTTTTCTAACCTTAATGTTTCTTGGATTGTCCCTGTACCATTCCCTCATTATGTATTGAAGCGTATAATTGAGTGTTGACACGGCGTCTTCCTGTCTTAAACCAATATTTACCAAGAATGATTGAGAAAGTTTCCTTCTGAACTTAATTTCCAGATCTGGGTTTGTTAACGTAAGTTATATCAGTTTAATTAATTTTGGGTGGAGTCCGAAATGTCTCAAAATTGTTAACAGTGAGGGTCTATAGATAAAGTCATATGCTTTCTTAAAATCTAAACATGTAATTGATAGTGGCTTGTTTCGTTTGCAGCAATAAGCCATGTTCAATTTCAGAGTAATTATTTGCTCGGGACAGATTCTCCAAGGTCTGAAGCCTGCTTGGTAATCACCCAGTTCCTTATCCAGTTGCTCGGTGATTCTATTGTGTTAATTCTGGGATAAAATAGGTACAGTCCAAGAGCGAGATTCCTCTGTTGTTGTATGGATCACTTTTGCCTCCTTTCTTATAAAGTGGGTTAATTATAGCTGTGGTCCATTCTTCTGGAATTTTTTCAGTTGCCCAAACTTTTTGTAAAACAATATGTGAAGATGTCTGAATTGTTTTAACAGCATACTTCATTTCCGCAAACACTTGATTTTCACCACATACTTTGTGGCTTCTCATTCCTTGAAGTGCAATTTCTATTTCTTGTACTGAGGGTGGGTGTATATCTTCTGGTTTTGTTTCTAAAGGGGTGGTTGTGTCTATCGTTAAAAGCTTTTCAAGTTCATCACAGTTGAAGAGCTTGCTGAATTCTTCTGCCATGATTTCTGCATTGTCCTTGTTATTATGGGCTATTCTTGCATCTTTATTACTCAGCTATAGTGTGGGAGGGCTGTAATTACGTAATTGTTTACCAAAGGCTTTGAAGTGCTCTCTGGGATTCGTTTGTAGTAATTTTCTTCAGTGCAACTCTGTAGATACTTTGGATGTTGCTGCTTTGATTTTCTGATAATTTGAGATAATTTTTTCAGATTTTTTTGAGGTTAGTTGCATTTTCTTCTGTTTTGTGAGTTTGAAATTTTGTCCAAGCTTGACATCTTCCATCATGAATTTCATCACTTTCCGTAGTCCACCAGGCATGTTTTCTACGTTGACTTACAGGGGCCGATTTTTCATCTTACTGTTTTAAAACTAGTATTAGTGCCTCAAGATTATTCGTTACTGTTTTATTTTGTGTGTTTTTCTGATATCTGTCATTTCTTATTAATTTATCATACTTTCTTTTACCTCCAATTGCTCTCTGTCTTTTTTTCCTTAATGGGGAGAATTTGATTTTATTTTGACCAAATAATGATCTAAACCTGTCTCTCTCTCTCTCTCTCTCTCTCTCTCTCTCTCTCTCTCTCTCTCTCTCTCTCACTACTTTAACATTTCGAATTTCTTTATGCAAAAATTTGTCCATGTAGACAGGGCCCAACTGCCCCTTTCCACTTATCCAATCAGGATGTTTCCATGTCATAACTTTTCTTGGTTTTCTTTTAAAATATGTAGATTTAAAGATGATCCCATGCTTTCTGAATTTTTCAACGAGTCTTTGTTCGTTTCTATTAGTTTGTTTCTGTGGAGCCCATTTTCCAGTTATATCTCTGTACTTCGTTTCCTTTCCCAGTTGGGCATTAAAATCTCCAATTAATGTGTCTCCTAATAAGATATTTATGAACTAGATTTATTGCCTGATCCAAAACATCCCATAATTTTTCTACTTCGACCATAGTTCTCGTTAAAAAAAATTCTCATTGGTAGGGACATGGGCGTTTATGATAGCGTAGATCTTGTTTACGGGTTTCAGAGACAGTTGCGATTCGTGAAGAAATAGTTTTGAAATCGGTTATTCAATCTATCATTTTCAAATTGATTGTAATCCTGCTCCGAATAGTTGGCTCTGTTCCATAGCACTTTGTTCTGGTTTTCCATTGTAAATTATAAAACTTTGAGATTCAAAAGGATCTTCTGCTGTATTTCTCACTCCTTGGAGTCCTGCTATTATGGCGTTTTGTCGGTCCAATTCATTTGTGAAGTTTTTGAGCTTTCCAGCTTTCCAGAGTTTGTTATGTGTTGTGATATTGTTAGCATGTTTATGTTTTAATTTGACATTTTGCCCTTGGTGAGAGCGAGGTGATTTCAAACTCTGCGATTAATTTGAGTCTTCTAGTTGGCTACCCACCGAATCCGGTGTCAGATTAGGTAATGGAGCTTCTACCTGCAGCTGAGCAAAGTTATTAACTATGAACTCTCGGCTAAATTCATTACTCATTTCCTCTTTTAATTATAAGTGAATTAGATCGGGAGGCTATGTCTCCTGAATATTTAAGGGTGTTCCTATGTGTACCCGTATTCATCTTTCTTCCTTTGTTTATATAACCTGCATCAGTGTGTTGCTTTGTTTGTTTAATACGAAGGTTGCCCAGAAAGTAATGAAACGTACTTTTTTTATCAGCCGAAAACACGAATGCGAAACGCTACGCGTGTATTATTTGAAGTCTCCTGAATGAGCGTGTCATGTTTCCGTCACTTCCGACACAGAGCGTAGCTGCTGAACAGTTTTAAAATGGTGTCTATAGGTGATGAACGTTACAAGCAACGTGCCGTCATTGTATTTCTCACCGCTCGTGTATAGTCTATGCAGTATCTACTGTCGACAGAAGTGCAGTTAGTCGCTGGACACGAAGGCGGTTCGGCGAAGCTCCACGATTTGCTGGGGTTGGGGAGAGCATCCATGGTTGTCACACTTGACCTAGCCCCCTCGGACTTCGACTCGTTTGGGCATTAAACGATGCCATTCGTGGAAGACATTTTGAGGACGACGAGGAGGTGATTCACACAGTGAATCACTTGCTTCGCTACCAGGACATGGATTGGTATTGAAAGGATATACACGCTCTTGCTTTGCGCTGGAGGAAGGCCATGGAACGGGATGGAGATTAAAAACAGGGTGTGTAGATAAAACATCATTCTTTCATGTGTGTAGTTCTCACTATGTTCGATAAAGAATTGCTGAAGAAAAAATGCGATGCAATACTTTCTGGGCAACCCTCGTAGTTATAGCGTCTGTTTCAGTCATGCCTCTGTTCTGTGGTCCCTTCCCCGATCATCAATAGTCCATTGGGTCTTCACTACTACCTCACTCCCAACGCCCTCCCGTCTCCTTCCACTTATGCTTGACGCGTCGACACTGGATTAAGGCACTCAGTCTTTTTGTTTCACAATTGAGAACGGTTTTTATTCACGTTGTCTCAGGGAACTACACCGTCCATTCAAAAAGAGTCGAGACTGATTTTGTTCTTGTTGTATAAGTCATGTCAGCGCAGTTGCGAGCAGGGAGTCTTAAGCAGTGGACGTACGGCTATAGTGTGTCAATTTTTCTGCGTCACAAATAACAAGAGAGCGACATCTCCAAATCAAGGCTTCAGGGCATGCTGCAAGATGTTTTGAAGAACACAAAAACTTGTGTAAAGTTTGTACGGCACACCTTGACTCTCTAACAACAACGACGCGTGCATACTTGTCGCGACTCAATTGGCACGTAAAACGTGTACAATTCTTCTGTGAAAAAAATCATCATGGGTGACGATAAGTCATGTTATCAATACGAACCTACCGCAGTACGACAAAGTGCAGAAATTCACACCAAGAATCAACAGTTTGACGGCATAAACGACTTTCAGCCCAATGTCAGGCGCGAGTTGTACAACATCCCAAAGAGGGACCTTTTTTATGTTTCTCATGGTTGTATGAACATTTTCTGTGCTGTACTCAAATGAGAGGAGATTATTACAAATCACAAAGCATTAAAAGCACCATATTAACTTTCCTCTATTTTTTGCTAACGCAGTCTGAACACTTTTTGTACCGACAGTGTATAGAAATCCTGTAGTGCGTGCTGTTGACAACTGATGATCAATAATCTATAGGATTCAGCAGCTATTGACGTTAACCAAGTCAGCAATAAAACTTCAGTAGCAACTTATTCAGTAACCACTTTCCTTGGACGGAAGAACCATAATTTTAGTACGCAACAAATTCATTTTGTATTTTAGTCCATAGAGCAAGTGGTCGACGTCGCGATTGTGACATCACATTTTCCTGACTTTTTTAAATGCACTTGAGTGCACAAACGTCTAGAGAGACTGGAGTGTCACGCTGGATTTACAACGAAAATATTTTCAAGTTTAGTTATATACAAAGCCTGTCAAAGAAAGATATGGTCAGGCGTCAGTGTCACTTCGTATAGATACAAACCAGCGGCGGCTGCGACAACGACTAAAGTTGAAATTCTTTGTTACAGCTAGGACAGCCACCAGAAGTGATTTGTTTCTTCATATTTAGTTACTAGGCCTGGTACGGTATACAAGCGGCAGGGGCGTGAATGTTTGGTAATCACAGTGAAGGACGGGAGACATAGAGACTCATGTGAGACAGCGTTATCAGCAGTTGAATCGTTTGAAAGGGATCTCACTACGTCTCCATTTCGTCGATTGGTCGAATCAGGCAACATCCAAATATGCTGGGCATCCGGATGTGACCACGGCCTGATATTGAAACGCATGAGTATGTGAGGGCAGGCATACTCGTCGTCAACATCCTGCTCGACCACACCCGATCACCATAAGGGCGGATCGCCGTATTGCGCGCTGTACACATCTGCACCAGCCATCCAGAGAACAAACAATACAGTGCAACATGCTTCCTCAGCCCACACGACTGATCAGACAATAGCAGTATCCGGACTAGCAAATTACCGTCCCATGCGTTGGCTGTCGTTAAGGTCAAAATACGAACGGCTGCGTGACTGATACTATCACTGGGAGCCACGGACTGCTGATGAATAGCGTAGCATTGCGTTCAGTGATGAAAAGCAGTTCCGCATTACCTCGGATAATCATCGTCGATTAGTATGGCGGCGATTTAGAGAAAGATCCCAGTCTTGTAATGTTTTGGAAAGGTACAGACATGTTACTCCTGGAATAACGGCTGATAGTGGTTGAGGGAACTCTGCCAGGACAACGGCATGCACCGACATGCTCCTTCATTATTCGTTACCTCTCGTGCTACAGTACCGTGATGACATTTTTCAACAGGACGATGCTCGACCACACGTGGCACGTTTCTCTATGAACTGTCTTCGTGATGCTGAGCTTCTCCTGTAGCCCAGCGATACCCCCGATCTGTCCCCGATAGGACATATTTGAGACCAGATCGAAAATCAACTCCGTCCCACCGCCAGCATTCAGAATATCAAGTTCCAGTAACAACAACTGAGGGCCAGCTTGCCTCAAAAGAGGAGGCAGCAGCTCTTTGACATCCTTGTCTACGGAATCGTGCGTGCATTCAAGCTGGAAGGAGTGCAACGTCATAATGATAAATGGGCTCATACTGCCTAGCTGTTAAAAAATTGATTCGATATTGTAATCACGTAACTGATATAACAAATCCCCTTAACTCATGAAATTTCCTTTCGTCTCCTCCTCCCCTTATGGGTGCCTCACTTTTTTAAAGCAATCTTTATTATCGATAGTAACAACTTAACAACTTACACAAAGTAGAAGGGGCGATCAAAAAGTTTCTGTTTGTGCAATGTAGCGTGATCCCGATGCGCATATACAGGAACCGACATGTAGGAAAGGAATTAGTGTGGCATTCGTGTCTTTCCGACGTGGGTGCGGTGAATCTGGAAACATGAACAATGCATCGTGAGGAGAGCCTGCTCAAGTGGGAGGTACTCGAGTACTCGTCCTATAGTACTGATCTCTCTCGGCTTCTTAAAAAATGCCCTGAAACGTCGACAATTCCTGTCGAACGAGGATGTGACGCAGGCAATTGTGGACTACTGCACGCACCAGACACAGTGTTTTACCAAACGCGTACCTTCAACCTGGTATGTCGGTTTGATGATTGCCTCAATGCTCACGGCAATTTTTCCTCATTGGCGAAGCGATTTTGGACTGTACAGCCTTCGAATGGAAACTTTTTGTTGTTCCTCTAAAATGAAACTATTTCAGGTTAGCTGATATATTCGTTATTATTTTAAAGTGGAGTAAGTGTAAATGAGTTTCCTATGTGAAGAACTCTACTCTTGGGCTATATACATCGACGAGCGGAAGCATTAGGATCACGTGCTTAATAACTGGTTGGTCCACGTTTCTGGCGCAATTCCCCACAATCTCTACTTAGCATGGATTCGTAAGTGCTTTGTAGACTTCCGCAGGTTTTGGGTCACCAGCTGTCTATGCACAGGCCACCGAATTATCGTGATTTTTGGGCGCGAAGCTGGCATCCTACGACGTCCCAGATGGGTTGCATCGGGATCACATGAGGCCAATTTCATGACCGAGACAATATTAGCTTCTCAAAGCAATGCAGCTCGATTCTCTTGTTTTGACACAAACAGTTATCCTTCGGCAAGACGCCATCGGCATAGGAGAGGATATCAAGTAAAAGAGGTGGCAGGTAATCAGCAACGATGTTCACGTGGCCCACAGCTGTCATGTGCTTTCGATTTCTAGCACAGATCCCATGGAAGCCCAAGTGAATTTTCCCCCCAGAGATTCCACCGGCCTGCGTCCGGGGCATGGTGTGTGTTTTGAGGGGTCGTTCAGGTGGGTGATGGCGTATCCTGATACTATTGTCGAGCAGGTTTGAGAAGAAAAGTTATTCATCCGACCAGGCGATAATTCTCCATTGATGCTGGGACCATTGCAATCATAACTAATGATGTCATTGGCTCAACATGAGAACACGTAGGGGGGGGGGGGGGAGGGGGCGTAGGTGCTAGAACTTCACTGATTGGAGTAGATATGTCTTCGGTTGTAAGTCCCACTTCGAACTGAATGCCGATTACCAACAACAACATGTCCGGAGAGGTTCCGGACAGTGGTGGGATCCCAACCTGTCTGTCAGTTGCAATACGGCTTGACAACAAGGACTGATGATGATTCTTTTCATAGAAGGTTGGTTGTCATCTGCGGCAACCCTACAGCACAGCAGTACGTCGACATTCTGCCCCGTTTCGTTGCCCTTCATGGCAGGCAAGCCTCCTCGGCTTACATTTCAGCAAACTAACGCCCACCTGTAGACGGCGAGAGTTTCTGCTTATCTTTGCGTCTGGCGAACTTTACTTTAGACAGTGACGCCGACGGTTCTCTTTCCTGTTGAGAACGTTAGGAATATTATAGGCAGGGCCATAAAACCAGCGCGGGATTTTGACCAACCAACGCGCCAATTAGATAGAATCCGCACGATATCCCTCAGGAGGACAGCCAACAAGTTTATCAGTCAATGCCAAGCCCAAACCCTGCTTGCATAAGCGCCACAAGTCGACTAACGCCTTATTGACTTGCTCCATTTGTGGAGCTCTATCTCTTGAATAAATTGTCCAGGATTTCCGAAACTTTAATTTTGTTTGTCTGTACATTTACATCACATCTACCGATATCCATCCCATTCGACTAATTCCTTCGTGGATAGTAGTTTTTTTCTTCAGATTGTATTTGGGTGTCGTGATATAAAAGTCTCAAAAAATTAAATCCTAAAACAGTTGTTTGCTGTCGAATTCAGTACGTCCATTGCGCTGCTACTCCAACTGCGACCCACATTTCCCAACCTAATGGAAGGTGGTATCTCGACCGCTGTGAGCCGAGACTCAAGGAACGTGAGAAGAGCATACTGTATTAGGAGAAATTTTGAAATAAAAGATCATCTCCAACAGCTCGCACTCTGGGAAGACAGCATTAGGGGACAGGATAAATAAGAGGAAGGAAAGTACCCTCGATCACCAGCACCGCTCAGCCCGCGCACTTTCCTTATTTAACTGGTATTTGCTGTTAGCTGTGAAGCAAGTGATGTAAGTAGTTACATATTGTTCTTCAATACCAAAGGCATATTAAATTACAGTAATACAATTTAAACTTTCTAATACACTTCATAGAACTGAACGCTATTATTTCCATTCACTTTTTTTCCATTCACTGCTTGGAATATGACAACTATTAGGAGTAAATGTTCACATGCACTGTCGGCAGTCATCCTTATACATCGTTCCTGGATATCTCGAAAGTTGAATGTCTGATATGTGACACCAGAGAGGCAGTTCTCACGATGTGTTTGATAATGGAAGCAAGACTAAAGATAAATTCAAGACATCCCTAGTATTTGTCGACCTATAAAATCGTTCGACAATGTAAAACAGTGAAAGATGTTCGAAATATTGAGAAAAACAGGATTAAGCTATAGGAAAAGACGGGATACGTTAGGAACATTATGGTCAATATACAATATGTACAAGAGGCAAGAGGGAACAATAGGAGTGGAAGACTAACAGTGAAGTGCACGGATTAAAAATGGTGTAAGGTGGGGATGTAGTCGTTCACCTCTGTTGTTCAGTGTATACAGCGAAGAAGCGCTGACAGAAATAAAAGAAAGGTTCAAGAGTGGGATTCAGTTAAGGGTGAAAGGACATCATTGATAAGATTCGCTGATAACATTGCTTCCCTCAGTGAAAGTGAAGAAGAATTACAGGATCTAATTAACGGAAGGGACAGTATAATGAGTACAAAATATGGATTGAGAGTAAATCGAAGAAAGACGAAATTACTGAGAAGTAGCAGGAATGAGAACAGAGAGAGAGAGTTATCATCAGATTAGTAATCACGAAGTAGATGAAGTTAATGAATTTTGCTGCCTTCGAACCATGACGGACGATACAAGGAGACTATAAAAAACACACTAGCACTAACAAAGAGGACGTTCCTGGCCAAAAGAAGGCAACTAGTATCAAACGTAGGTCTCAATTTGAGGAAGAAATTTTTAGAATATACTTTAGGAGAACAGAATTGCATGGTAGTAAATCACTGACGGTGAGAAAACCAGAACAGAACAGAATCGAAGCATTTGGCATGTGACGCTGCAAAAAAAAAAAAAATGTTGAAAATAAGGTGGACAGGTGGACTGGTAAGATAAAGACTTTGAAAGTCTCTGCACAATCGGTGAAGAGAGGAAAATACGGAAAACACTGTTATGAAGGAGAGACATAGAGATAGAAAATGTGTTAAGACGTCCGGAAATAATTTGTATGTTACTAAAGGGAACTACGGAGGGTAAAAACAGTGCGAAGAGACAGAAATTGCAATACATACAACAAATAATTGGGGGCGTAGAGGGCAAGTGCTACTCTGATACGAAGAGGTTGGTGCAGTAGAGGAATTCGTAGTGGGCCGCATTCTACCAGTCAGAACACTGATGACTCAAAAAGAAAAGAAGAAATAGGGGTGTGGGGGAGGGGGAGAGATGGGGAGGGGGGAACGGGGGGGGAAGGTCTCATGGAAACTGCGTCGACAAGTAACTGCTTATCTGACGACATCCACAGTCTACCTCACCACCCTTGTGTCATCCCACACTACATTTTAAATGATGGGGCAAGAATTCATAATACGGCTTATCTCCTACTGAGTATGGGCATCTGTCTATAGTCCACTATCCTCTGCCTTTGCGTTTGCACCATATCTGTATAGCAGCGTCTTTCAGAAACTAGGCAATAATGACAATGTCCGCTGTGGACAATTGTCGAAACGATTCTGTCACAGAGATAGGCTACGGAATACCTTCCCTCTGTTGGCCAGCCAGCACTCCATTTAACATGGTATTTTTATATCATTGTGCATATATATGGTAACCAAACACTCAAAATTGTTATATTAAACTAAAATCCATTAAGAATTTAAGAGTTGAAATGTACCGACAGCAGACAGTGAAAGATTCAGAGGTGTAAAAAATATAAGAGATCTTAAAACTGGATATTATAAATTTCAGAACTTATTAAGATAATAAGTCTTATTATACAGCTCATCCTATTGAGTGCTTTCCCCTCCTCATTAATCTAACACTCATAGGACAAACGATGGAAAGAAGCAGAGTAATAAGCGAGAAACAAGCTGAACAAGAAGTGGACAAAATCGTCGGGTGATTTCCGTCCGGCATTGGTGGAGGAGTTATCTTTAAAGAGGATTAGTCTACAAGAGATGCTGAATACTCCACTATAAAAGTATTTGGCTGTTTTCTAATTGTTGCGTCAGTTCATTTCTATTTTGGATTACCAAGAACATGTCAGCTATCGTCTTTTTGGACTTTTTTCGGCATTTGTTAAAAATAAAGCAGTTATATTAGTCTTGATGATTCTGTGTCCTCTGTATTCGTCCTGAATATCAATGTTATTTAACACACCACTGTTAAGGCATGCAAATGCAAGCTATTCGGTCAAAAAGTAAATAGCAGTCTTCCTCGCCAAGAAATCTTAATGTTCAATTTACCGATAAACAGCAAAACTAAATACACTTTTCAATCGCACCAATACCTGATACGAAGAGAAAAAGATAAACTGCTGAAAGGGGCGCTATGTGTATGGTATTTCAATAGAGATATCACTTTTTAAACTCCAATAAAAATGTTTTACGATATTAATTTACGTGTAAAATCTTGTTCTTAAAAAAATAATTTAATCTAAACTCAAGACTCAACTAAACCTCGTGACTAGTAATCAGTCACAAAGCTATCACTTAATCCTGCTTGTCTTCTATGTTTTCCGACCTTTTTCCCGCAGTTGCAGTTATACAAGTTTTATTGCTTAGTACTGTCCTCTGAGACTGTAATAAAAATATTATTAAGACCATACACGATCCACTTTATTTACAGTATCGCCGGTGGTCACTGACATAATATGGTTTTTCTTACAAGTTTGTTTGCCAGTATCATGAACAGTTATGGTGCACTAACTTTCTACAATAAACAGTATTAAACCATCATCGTAACTCCCTGTTTTACTTTCTCATTAAATCCACTTCCCTGATTATAGGTCCAATGAACCATTCAGTCTCTTCTTTATTTGCTATCAACCGAACTAAGCTTTCTTTATTCTGCTGGTGATTTCCTTCTTAATACTATGTCTTCGTCTTTTCACCGCTTCTCTTGAAAGATTCTACGGCAGCTGGTGTGTCAAATCCTTAGTCCGCGTCGTTAAGAGGTATCAGGCCTGCCCCTATAATTGCTAACAACGTTGCCCGCCGCCTTCCTACCGCGCTGCCCATTCCTCTTGCTTCTCGATTCGCCGGGCGCCTCTGACAACTTTTTCCTTTTTTTGCACCCGGCTGCTGACAATGGCCGCCGAGTTTGCCGAGAAAGCTGGGGCGCGTGGCTGGACCCGCTCATGCGGTAAACAGCGGCAGCCGAATTGACGTAATCTGCGCGCCAATTACCCAACCAACATGGTCGAGGGCAGACCGCAGCGTTCCTCCAGATGAGACTGGTATTTTTGTCGCCTCTTTCACGCAGGCGTTCCATCAGAAGTTCAGTGGTGGCCTTAAGGCTCCACTTCTTGTGTCGACTGCTCCCGTAAGATATGCAGGCATTTCCTTTGAACTGCAGCCTACGCTGAAGCGACAAATACTGCCGGAAAAAAATTAGTGCTACCTTTCAGACTCTTCCAATTTACTCAAGATTTATTGTTTCAACAGTACAAGCGGTTCTAAAATACCACGTACCATCCCAGGCTGAAACCTTCATATTATTATGTGGTGTAGCATCCATGGGCATCAAGGCAGGTGCCGACTCTGGCTTCCAGTCGATCGTACAGATGGCAAATACTGTCCTAGCATACGTTATGCTATGCCTGCCCAACCTGTTCATGCGGTTCTGTAACAGTTGTTGGTAAAAGAGACGCACAATTCATTTCTCGTCTCCTCGTATCCCAAATGTGTTCGATTTGAGATAAGTCCAGAGATCGTGCTGGCCAGGGAAGTTGCTGCATGTCTTTCACAGCACGTTGACTTCACAGGCAGTGTGTGGGCGTGCATCACCTTCCTGTTCCACAGAACAAGATGGCGCAGTGATTAGCACACTGAACTCGCATTTGGTATGACAACAGTTCAAACCCGCGTCCGGCCACCTTGATTTAGATTTTCCGTGGTATTCCTAAATCGCTTGAGATAAATGCCGAGATGGTTCCTGTGAAAGATCACGGCCGACTTCCTTCCCCATCCTCGCCTAGTACAATGGGACCATTGACCTCCCTATTTGGTTCCCTCCCTAGAATCAACCAGCCAACCAACCATACAACCAACCTTCCCGTTGCAAGAACATTATGCACGTGCCTAGCGCGGGTTAGTGTCCCCTCCAGAAACACCAAAACTGAACGAGAGTTGTAGCTTATTGGTCCCCAGACCACAAGACTGGGGGTAGGTGGGGCCAGTGTGTCTTGGACTCCACGAGCAGGGCTCACCAGATTTACGTCGTGCGCGCGAGAGAGGGTCACTTGCGCGCAGGCAGACTCTGATTTCAACGCTGAAGACCACGACCCGCCGTTTACCTTCCAAGTTCTCCTATGACAACAGCCATCGAGACGTGCGGGTCGGCGTCATGGTGGGAGAGGAAGATGAGGGTGTACGTCCCACTGACAATAAACTGTTCGCAACAGTTCGTGTTAACACGTCTGGGGTCACAAACCCTCTCTTCTGTGCTGCAGTAGCTGTATGATTTCCCACTGCTCCCCCTATAATACGACGAACCTGGCGAAAGTTTGTGCTGTGTAGACTAGCAGTCTCTCTTCTACGGGTGTGAGAATCTTAATGTGCCCACTGATATCAGCATCGTTGCACAGCTGACACAAAAGGGCCAGTTTGTGTGGCAGTCCTCCAAAAGGACCATCCCGCCACAATTTGACGCCTTTCACATTCGCTCAGTAACATGTAAGAAGCCCGTGTGCGTCTCTGTGACTTGATTGCCCGCATGCCTCCCACGTTTCCACCTCACAGACTCTTATGGTTGTGAGCATGTCCTATTAAGGGGTAGACACAGAAGGCGCTCTGGTAGCTATTCCACTATGCCATGTACGGTATCTGTCGGCGGACGATGTTTAAAGCATTATCAGAACAACTACGATTCACCAGGTGGCATATATCCTCATCAGATCAAAATGTACATCGTCTTTCCAGATGTACAGTTTTTCCCGGCAGTGTATAACGTATTTCAAAGAGGAAAATCTATGTTAAGCCAGGCGGCGCTGTATGTGTCAGCAGAATGCTTAAAACGTCCCTGCTGCAAATAGATTTCATGATAACAGATCTCAGTGAAGCTAGTAAACACAATCAGTTCCTGTCTGAAAGATTTTCACTATATTCCCATTTTAACAATACACGGACTGCTATCAAGTCCGTCCTAACAAAGAGTTCTTGATGTAAAAACACATACTTCCTCACAGCTTGCACTATCACGTTCACAGGTGTGGTACATTCTCTCAAAAGTAGCCAGCATGGGTATGGAATACGCGACCTGCTGCCTGAAGAACCACAATATCTACGTCGATAGACACTTTTACATCTCAACGATGGTTATCAGTTTTATATGATCGATCAAAACTATTTAGTTCACCAATACTCAGTAATTTCAAGTATCCGATTTTGTGACCGCACATTATGACACCGGAAGTTTTCTTATCCTATGGGAAGAAGGTTAAGAAATCTCTAAAATCTCAAAAGAGCCGGAAACGTTGCTTACACTTGTTTTCGTAATTTGTGAACCACTGTCTTTCTTATCGAAAATACATTATAAAATGTAAAATGAAATACCTAAACGTAGCTGAACCACGACTTCTCGATTCGAGCATGCGTAGATCTCCCTCTTCTCCAGAATACGCCAATGTTGTCTATTCTGACTGGCTGCAAGGACAGTAGTCAATCAGCTGAAAAGCTTACGACACACAACCCAGTAATTTCCCTCTTTGACTAATCCCCAATTCAGAATATACTTTAATCATCTGCCAAACTCAGCATTTTCCAAATATCACAAAAACTGTAAGTAATTTCATATTTACTTGCTTTATGAACAGAACTAAAAATTTTGCTTCTAGGATCTACTGGATGCTTTTCATTAAGTATATGGTATCCAGGTGACTCACTACTCCATTTCACAATTTCATTCATACGTTTATTCGTACATTCATTCATCATAAATTATAAACAATTTCAAGATTTATACGTAAATACATACTGCATTCACGCCTTCAGTAACTCTGACGCCATAAGAAACAAAAATAATGTCAAACGAGGAATATAATGGCTGATGTTCACAAACAGAAAACATTGCGTACTGTTGTGACAAATATATTGTTTAAACAGCTATTTATCGACAAAATGTTCTGTTTCAGCCGTCCCCTGATGCATTTATGGAAACATATGGTCTGAAAAATGTATTACTCTTGAAGAGTCAAGTGATTGTTGTATGACAGAACATCAGCACAATATCTTGTTTGTTTTAATTGTGTGATATTTTATTTGTGACATGCTGATTGACATTCCATGCCATTTTTATTACAATTTGAAATAACATCACTTGTGATTTTCAATGTTAAAAAAGGCTTGTACATGTAGTGATGTTACAAGATCCGATGATGAAAGTGTTGTAACACCCCACCAGCCACTTATCTGGTTTTGGTGTGTGTTCACCCCAACCATCAGTACCACACTTTTTTTGTTTTTTTTTTTGGAAGACAATGAAACTGTCTCATTCCAAAAGGAATGATTTTCTTGTTTGTAAATCAACTTCAGGATCAATTAAAATTGAAATGTAACAGAACTTTTCTTTATACATAAACATAAAAATGTAGAAGACAACTTGCTTCACAGTCATTCACACACACACAATCAAGGGATAGGAAATCAAGATACCATCACCATTTCTAGCTACTAATTCATACGACTAACACGGTGTTGGCCAACCCGACTACATATTTACTATTTACTACTTTTTATCTCTAATCTTGTTTTTTTTCTGAATTCCCTATGTGGCAGACTTCCCTCTTATTGTGCCTGCGAACATGTATAAAACACAACAAACTTAGACATGTGTCAGTCTTATCAAGATTTTTGTTGGAAGTTTGGATAGCGTCCTTTATCGTGTTCTATTGCGACACCTCTTCTCTCCTCTGTTTTCTTCCCGTTTTCTCCTTTTGTCACGAATGGTTTTATAAGGCCTGTGAACATGTTTCGGATTAGCAATATCACAATGGAACAACAAAAATATAGCTCACTGCTCACACTCGCAGTTGGTACACTATCTTGGTATCAACAAGTATTTCTGGCGTATTAATGCTGCTGTTCGCTCTGTAGATGATTACATCCGATTCATTTTAACATCCACTGGGTGCGCTAATTCACGCAACTGCGTATAGCTGTCCACCTCTTACGCATTCAGGGGCATACGAGATGCGTCGGTGCGTCCTCGTAACGACCTGCGGGACTGGCCACCTTAAATATGTTCTCCAATGACGGAGAAACAATTACGGTGAACCTTCCTGTAACTTACAGACTCCCTAATCTATCTTTTTCTGGGGGTACTCCTAGAAATATTTGTTTTCCATTCTTTAATCATGTGTTTTTACAAAATAATCTAGTGCACTTCACTTTCTCAACATCTAGAGGCGAGATATCATTATTAATAATAAAAACACAAAATATAGGCACATATAAACGAGACATTCTACCAGTAAGATCAGTACATACACAAAAAAAACAAGACACTTTAGCAAAAATCCTTATTCTAAGCCTATATTTACTGCGTCAGCGCTCTGGTCTAGTCATTCGTAATCCTGCCCGTTAAGGTGGGATGGACCAGGCTTCGGAGGGCGGACTTCGACCTCTTCCTGGTTGTTATTTTGGTAACCATTATTCCTGTTCCGTCCCGATTGCTGATTATCGCCCCAGGTCCTTTGTGATTTACTATGTTGCACCGGAGAGTGTCGCTCTTCTTCCGTGTACCTTCTTTTCGAGTTGCCATTACTCTTATTTTGATTGTGACCGTTGTAGTTCGGTGCTGGCCTACTATCCCACTGGGGTCCATTATTGCGACGGTTGTTATTTTGTTCACGCTGTCGGCGTTTCTCCCGCGGCTGTTCCTCTTGAAATGCGAATTCCAGTTCGCGCAAAATACCCTTAAATACCACAACGACCGGCAAGTGATTGTTGATACGAGATGGGAAGTTTCATGTAGTATAATCTGATGATTTCCGCACCGCTACATAGGTTGTCTAGGTACTGGTTCCTTTTTGTTGTATTTTCAAAAAATTTGACCGAACTCCGGTACCCTGCCCCTTCCATATCTCTGGACATCATAATTTCTTGTTTGATCCTTTCTTGGGTTTCTTTAGACCAATACTTGCCCAAGAAGACATTTTTGAATTCTACGGACGAGACGCTCGTCTTCGCTACATTTCTCATGCACTCAGCGGTCGCGCCCTCCATATGGGAGCACACAAAACCCAGCTGGTACATCAATGGCCAGTGTGAGGGCAAAGATAACTCGAATTGTCCCACAAAAGTTTTTGGATGCAACCTATTACCTTCGTCCTTGTAGAGATGGAACTTTCGGACTGACACAAAATGCTAGTAAGTCAAAGCGGTCATCATTCCAGTTATCATTTCGACCGTTCTTACGATTCGTATGAACTTCGGGACGTGGACTAATTCGTTCCGACACGCTAACGTCATCTCTTCACCTCTGTATGTTCGATAGTTGCTCAGTGCATCTAATCAGCCGACAGTAATTGTGCTCACTGGACTGCTGCGCGCCGTCCGTGTTTACCTCGGTCGTTGCCTCAGAGCTGTGAATCAAGGCGTGGCTCCCGTTGCTTATAGTGTCAACTTTGCCACGCCGTGAAGCGGTTATCTGTGTTCCGGCAAGTGACGGTTCAGTCGACGGAGTAATTACACCCTTCTCCTTTCCTGATGTCTCTGTAATGAGACGTTTTACCTCGTCCTCTAAATTTCTTTTTAATTTCGCCACCTCCTCTTTCAACATCTCGTTAGGCCCTATGTCCGGTTGCTCTTGTTGCTTTTCTTCGATACGTTTTATCCGACTTTGTAGCCTTGATAACATGACCCTTCCTACTTTTGCCGTGCTTTGCGTGGAATCCCGAGTTTCTCTCGCTATTTTCCTTTCACCTTTCGCAATTAATTTAGCTTCAATTGCCGTTCGTTTGATGATGGCAATCCCTTTCTCTATTTTGACCCCGAGATTCTTTACCTCCTCTTTTACTTGCTCTTTCAACTCCGAATTCGCCTTTTTAATTTCGGCATTAAGGTTGGCGCTCTGCTCTAAATTCACCGTTTGCATCTGTTGCAACAGCTCCGTAATATATTTGAGAGTAGCGGCATTTTGATCCTCGTTCTTTTGTGGTTGAAAATGCGACTCTTCTCCCCTGTTCTGAGGAACCCTTCCATATCTAGACAAGTACCGTCTCCGCATCCCCGTCGGATCACTTGTGAATGAATCGTTTGATAGTGGTCGGACACCGTTTTGTTCCAACACACTCTGGCTTCTTAGGCCGGATCTTCCATACTTATGGATTAATCCTGTACTCCCTGCGTCCTCCGAGCCCTCAGTATCACTGCCTCAATCAACGTCCTTGCTATTCAGCGGACTAAACCGGTCGTGTGACCCAGTTTCAGGAAGTTGCAAGTCGCGTTCGCCACGCTCATCGGTAGAGCTTTCCCTACTATCAGCCATGTTATCCCGAGTAAGAGTCTGATTATATTCTGCCTTTGTCTTGGCTTTTCCCCTAGTTATCATTTGCACTTTTATGTTACACGAAAACTCAAAAACCAGGTACCCCTTACACTCAATAATTAGACAACGCAAAACATATATCAGGACACAAATTGGTACACTGGGTGTGAGCAGTGACCCGACAAACAGTTCATGAAGCATTCCCCCAAAAAGGCAAAAAGGCTAGTACCAATGACTGTGTTCTATGTGCTCAGTATCGGCTGATTACGGCACTGCACATCATAAGTACTCCAAAAAATCACAAATACAATGCACAGGCATCTATAAATGTCAATTTGAAAGGACAGCACATGAAGAAGACAATGTAACTTATTGTAACTAATGCTACCCGTTTTTTCAATTAAAATGGCTAAGCAGTGGATCACGTGGAAATATTTCCTTTTTCAAGATTACTTCCTAGCAAATCCCGAAGTATCGTATCCTGGCATGGGTCAGCCATATGTACCACCCCACCCATCACTTATCTGGTTTTGGTGTGTGTTCACTTCAGGTAATTGACGAACAGATCAACAGAGAGTGCAAAGCTGCCGCAATGTCGGATAACGCAAAGAAAGTAATAAAGCCCTGTGACTCCTGATTGATCTGTGGTGGCAGTGTTGATATTAATTGATTCAGGATTGATTCCTTTTAATTAAAAAGGGGTGCACATTGATGTTATATTCAGCTGTTGAACACCAGATGCAAATGTTGAACATAAAATTAATTAAGAAAGTTACTTGGGATTTCAACTACTTGATTGAAAACAGATGCAGTCGATTAGCACAGATTTATTTTAACTCACGACCTTCAATCATCACATTACATGACTCTCCTAACAGGCAGTGGTAATAAATTTTGTTTGCATGGATTAAAGCGAGATAAATCAAAAGTAATTCCTATCGACTTACCCAGGCGTAATGCGAAGTGTGAGAAGAATTCTACAATACACGGCCCATGAAACCCTCGTGGAAACTCTGCCGACGTGATTCAACAAATTAATCAGTGGCCGGAGCGGGTGCAATGTCACTGAATTTATCGTGGCGGCGCGGCGTCGTTATGCGGGCGTCAGCCGACCTCGTGGTGCTGCAAGGCTGCGCTCGTCTATTCACTCCTAGCTATCTTGCTCAGTACATAGCTGAACGAAAACTTTCTATCTCCAAGCTCAATCGTTCCATTTGCTAAGTCCTAAAGTGCAGAGATGCTCACTCTCTCTCAGGCAAGCTGAGTAAAGAATGCCACGTCTGCACTCTAGACAAGCTGGGAACGGAAGACCTCTACGGAGACTTCTCCAGTCCGCTCTTCACCTCAGTTTCCCCTCCAGCAAAACCACTTACTCCAATTGCAGTGCAAGTCGCGTTAATTATTCATCGCTTCCCAGTGCTGACCAATGCCTGCTCTGGGAAGTGACCAAATTCCAACAAAATTTCCCTTCCTCTCCACTTCTGCTATTTAGCTCCTCCCAGGCCACCCATCAAGGTTAGCATCTGCAAAAAACACCAGTTTCTCTGGAATTCTGACTCCCAGGAGAGTACTTCAAATTCCTTGGTTCTATGTTCCCATCGGAGGCCGGTGTATTTAATTCTGTCGCTCTTCACCTGATTTACTTCAGACTCTGTCGACCGTGAATTCAGCGTGAAGTTCCTATAGTCACGAACACGCATATTTTGGCCTCTGTTGACTGCTCCACCATAGCTTTGCATGGCTTACTCGCATGTTTCATTGAAAATGGAACGACGGACATTTATCAACAGGTGTACAAGTTCTCCATCTGCTTCCTGGTACACCAGCATGGGGTCAACCACCCACTCACTGTCACTCATCTTAAGGCAGCTGGAGGCCGTGCCCTGTTACTGCTTTCTCATAGCTTGAGCCACCCTAAGCTGCCTATTGTTGCTTCCCTTCGCCGTTACCCAGCCAGCCACAGTCAACTCTGTATACTTCCCTGGGATAACCTAGCCTCCAGTAAATCGACGCGTTTCCACAAAGTTTTCATGTCATGTGAATTACCCTCTACAAGATGCATTGTGCCTTGTCAGTCATTTTTGTTCAGCCCTACTGTTTGCTCAACGTGCGTTAGAAGATCAGTACTTCATGTTGTTATAATACTGCCATCTTCTGAAGAAGATAGATTTATATCTATTGAAACCTAGGTAAAGATTACTTTATCCTTTGCAACTGGCCGGCTGCTGTTAGTCTGATTACGTTAGAAGATCTTTAATGACTTCATGTAAGGGGCATATTTCTTGCCATCTTACAGTGTAAATCTGTCAAAACCGATTATAGCATCAAAAAGAGTAGTAGTGGGGCAAGGCCGGTTTCAGGACAATTTGTTAGTGCAGGTCGCCTACATCAGGGGCAAGTATACATTCAGAGGCAAACCTATTCTTCTGCTTCGACTGACAGGCCCTGCACCTACTGTTCTGCTGAGAGGATTAAGATCCCATGGGGATAATCCATCCTTTTGATTGACAGCTCCTTTACCTGTTGTTCCCTCACCCCTCCCTCTCTCCCTCCTCCCCTCAACCTCCTAATCCCCTCGCCGATACAAGTGCAGCTTTGATATCAATTTGAATTAATAATTAATTTAATCCATAAGTTAATTAAATCCACACTCTGGGAAATTTTCCAGCCCTATCTATCACTTCCCCCTTTCAGAAATTGGGGGGGGGGGGCTCATTTGATTGGCCATTTTGAAGCAAATCGTTAGCACTGTGTGGAATATTGTTTAAACAATTTAGACAATGTGTGGTATAGTGTTTATTTAAACAATTTAAAGGGTTCAAGGTGGTGTATGATATACACTTTATTTATTCAGCTAAAAAATTCGTCAGGAAATCGATTGCAGTGTATGGAATATTCTATAAACAATTAAGATAATGAGTGGAATATTGTTTATTTAAACAACTTATGCATTACAAGGTGGTGGTTGAAATATAGTTTATTTATTTAGTTAAAGAATTTGTCGGGAAATTGACTGCAGTGTATGGAATATTGTTTATTGAAACAATTTATAGGCTACAAGATCATGAATGGAATATAGTTTATTTAAAGAATTTGTCAGGAAATCGATTGCAGTATGCAATATTTAAACAATTCTGGTGCTTTTTTATTCTGATCGTGTTTGGAAATGCTGAGTAGGTTCAGTTTATATTTGCTGCCAGTGTCAGGAATGTTAAGGCTCTCATTATTTTTTTTCCCGCACTTTTCGAAGTACACTGGTGTCCAAGTAGAGATGAGAAAATCAGAACAATTACATATCTAAAAGTTCATGACATATTTCGAAACCTACCATCACTTTCTGTAGATGGACAACTTACGAGAATCTTAGCAGCAAACTATTTTGTACTGATGGACAAACACGCAACAGTCATATTGCACTGTCAGTTAAACCCTGAAAAAGTGGTCTACAGATCATGAATGAAATGGGGTCTCCTGTGTGTGTGTCTATCATCAGGGTACTGCAACGAAGGTCAAAACTGCCCAATGTCTTAATGACAGATCACACTAATAAATATCACCGACTATGGACCACACACCAGCCTCCTTTGAACTTCTGGCCCCAAACAAAGAATCAAGTGGCGGCATTCTGTTGATCAGGTAATTCAGACTCATTTCCTGTCTCTGTCTTTCTCAACAGGCCACTCCACGTTTCTCTGTGTGAACCAACGTCTCGAAACATGCAGACGAAGTTTTGCATCTGCCCTCAATGTTCGTATTGGCTAATACTGCAGACGAAGGTGGAGCTAAAACAATATTGATATCAAAAATAGAGTGAAATAACCCATTTCCACAATCCTTTCAAGTTAATTGTTTAACAATTTACAATAGTCAAACAGCTCGCTTAAAACTCTCACCTCCACCCTACAATGATCTTTCTTTGTAATAAAACACATTTTCTAAATTTGAGTATCACATACGAACATGATGCAAATCAAGTAATGAAATTTCCATAACAAACAAATCGTAGGACTAAAAATATCATAGGTCTAGTATGCACCATCGTTTGAGAGCACAAACACTCTACTCTAGCACAATGTTCCACTAAAAAAAGTGATGAAAAAAAACATCCTACCGATCACATAAACTAGCGATCGCGAGGTCCGTGCCGTTCGCCGTCTACAGCATAACCTTGTCTGCACTGGCCTGGAGAGAGACCCGCAGATGAAAATATGTGTGCAGACAATACAATTATCAGGAACAGTAAAATCATCAGTTGCGAATTTGATGTCGTGATTGGTTTTTTTAAAAGTACTGTAGAATTCCAAAACAGTTTCTCTCCACTACACTTGGAAGGAGGGAGGAATGTGGGTCATGCAATCGACAAAACAGCAAAGACTACTGCAGGAGAGAGCCCACTTTGATGTATTGAGAAGCACTAAACTTGACACACTTAAACCACAATCCAGTATGTGGCAATAAGTTGTCATGGCTAGATGTCAGAAATCGCCATCAATCGGGAATCCGATGTAGCGATTAGGTTTTTTCAAGCACAATAGAATTCATAAATGGGTTCGCTCCACTATATTTGGAAGGAGGAAGGCCTACTGCCTGATAGGACAGAGATAACAGCAAATACCACTGCAAGACAGAGGGCTTTGCAATGTATTGAGAAGCACCAAACATAACACACTTAAACCATGATCCAGTCTGTAGCAGTAGTTGTCGTGACTAGATGTTGCTAGACGTTGGAGATAGCTGAAAACACTCGTGCACCCATGGTCATGGGAGCCATCCACAACAAATGCAAAAAACAGAGCAAACGCACTGCAACTGTAGGATATGTGGTTGGAGGTGACTGGATGCAGTCAAGTACAGTGCTATGTTATGCCGCCCTATGAGAAACATAGTGAATCTGCGCTAGGTGTTTGCAACTGTACTACATTTACAAGCAATTTTAGAATAAGGAATGAAAAGTGATGTCATGATCGCATGGGTAGAAGTAATATAAAATCAATAAAATAACGAAAAATGATGGAAAATACGTTAAATTGAGGGAAAATACGCCGAATACGTAAAATGCGGGGAAATTGAGGGAGTACTTGCATGTCTTCTGTTTGGCGCAGAACAATTCTTGCACATGGGAACGTGTATGTGACATCAAGAGGAATACGAGAAAACGTTGACGTGGAAGCACCGGGAACAAGGGAAACAATCGTTTTTTTCGTCGAGGCAACATTCTACTGTATGTCAATTGTGGTAATAGTGATTCACTTGAGTTGATTGCTGTCTTTGATGCTTTCCTGGAAAAAAGAGAACCATCTGCCTCTAAACTTACTTGTGTCTGAGTTAAAGGATGGCAGAAAGTGGATGGCGCTATCGGTTGAGATGGAGCTGTAACGAGGTATGATTTAATGGTAGGCTGATGCTGCTGAGCCATGCGTGGCTAGCGACCATGCCATCTCTTATTTTACATCCTGTTTTTTTTTTTTTGTGTTGCCACCTCGTTATGTTAGTTTCAGTTTCTGTTGTCACCGAGTTGCTGCTTTGTTTGCATGTCACTGGCAGCAGCAGCGCCTGTCAATATAGCCCTCACGTGTTAACTTTGCTGCACTGTTATTGCTTCCTGGTTGTCGTCTGTCGTGGAAGCAGTTGGAACGTGCCAGGAGTGCAGTTCGGACCTGCCAGTTGGAGAGTTAGAATGCGGCCCTAAAGTGCGCATCATTTATGTTGGCGGCCGAGTTTAGGTTCGTTCTGCGCATCTGACGTCAAAAAATACAGTCAGCCAATGAACAGAGAACGACGTAGCCAGATCTCGACTGCAGAGCAGAGTACAGACGAGTGTCTTCCGTTTTAGAAACGTTCAGTCATAAATAAAGTAACTGAACAAAAGCAATGTCTTGATAGCAGACTTTGTTTTTTGAAGGTTTGGAAAAACCATTCTTTATACCAATTGCTTCATTTTCTATTAATTAATTAAACCAAACAAGCAATAAGACTCTTAATTCAGGCGATAGCAAGGAAAGGTGTTTGTATCAATTTCACGAACCGCTTTTTCGCAATAAAGAACAGCGGTAATTGTTTCTTTCCTATTGTACTTCGACGAAGTGCGAGTAATTCATAGGCATAACAACAGTGTTTGTCAGAATTTTGCGTGACCTGTTAGACTCCTTATGGAGTGCTATTGCACGACGAGCTGCGCTAGCGTAACGGTTAAGGCGTTGGGTTAGAAAGTGAAAGTTACAGAGTTCAAACGTTGTGCGACAGTAAATATTTTCTTTATTTAAAAACAATATCGAAGTGTCTTACTTCACGAATTTTATTCGTTTGAATGCAATTTTTTGAAATTTCTAGTGCTTTGTCTCTTCATTAACCCTTTCGCTGCTGCAGTCACGTGCTCCCCGCATTCCGCGCTGTGCGCGATTTTGTCATCACTACACTGCTCGCCTGTGCAGACACATGGTGTTCCCACTGCTTTGACACACTTATCATTCGATTTCACAAAAACTATTTGGCCCAAAAATTAGATTTTTACACATCTTCTTGACTGATACCTTCCCCCCATAAATGACTTAATTTTGTTTCGATGTTCAGCCCAGTTATTGTGCAGCATTAAATGTAGTAAACCATTGCACGAAATTTTGAAGAGTTTGCAGAGGTAAAAGTCCATAGCGTATACTTTCCGTATGGTCGATTTTAGTTCCCACAATGTTGAGAATTAAATGTGGACAAGGTACCTAAATTTCATATAAAATTTACTGTATAACAATATCTCATTTAATTTAAGTACCACATAGGTGTCGTATGTAATATTGAGAAATATTCCGTCTTTCGCGACTGTAATAAAAGTTTTATTTACACCGGGCGCGTTTGGCTTTATTTTAAAGCACTTCAATCAGTCAAAGGAAGTGGGGGGAAGGTATCAGTCAAGAAGATGTGTAAAAATCTAATTTTTGGGCCACATAGTTTTTGTGGAATCGAATGATAAGAGTGTCAAAGCAGTCGGAAACACCATGTGTCAGCACAGGCGAGCAGTGCAGTGACAAAATCGCGCACAGCGCGGAATGCGGGGAGCACGTCTCTGTAGCAGCGAAAGGGTTAATGCGGCCGTGGTGGCTTTACTTCATGAACTGCGCGCTCCCCCCTAAACGTAAGCTTGCGAACTATACTATACTATGGCGCTGCTTCTCTGGGCGCGTGCGTCGTGTGCAACTGGCAACGCAGCAATCTCCCGCGTCTGGGCGGGCATGCGCGAGCCGCCAAGATAAAAGAATTCAACTGTAGTTCAATCAGGTTGGAGCAGTAGTGAGGTCCGCATGTCCATGGCTAGGCAGACCGTTGCCGCCATACATCACTTGAGCCGGGATGGTCATCGTGGATCGTCGGTCGGTCGTCCTACCAGACGATGTGAATTGGCTCGCCGATCGCTTATGGGTTGGCAGTGTGTGTGTGTATCGACTCCCGATTGGTCTTCGTGATTGCACAGCCACTGCTGAGTGTCATTCAAGTCTTGGTACAAGTGCCGCCCGGAGTGGCCAAGCGGTTCTAGGCGCTACAGTCTGGAATCGCGCGACCACTGCGGTCGCAGGTTCGAATCCAGCCTCGGGCATGGATGTGTGTGATGTCCTTAGGTTAGTTAGGTTTAAGTAGTGCTGAGTTCTGAGTTCTAGGGGACTGATGACCTCAGAAGTTAAGTCCCATAGTGCTTGGAGCCATTTTTTTTTTTTTTTTTGTTGCAAGTGTTTGTCAAACGGTGTGTGTAGTTAGTGTTATTTCCACTGACAACTTGTTTGAAATGTTGTCAGGAGTACTGGCAGTGAGTCGGTCGGTTGGAGCGGATCAGCAAGCAAGTCATTGCCCGGCGCAGTCGGCCGGGCCCGCTGACAGTCTCTACGCAGTGTCGGAGTGTGTGGAGCTGTTCCGAGTGCTGCGAGGTTAGTGGCTCACCGACCCAGGACATGAAAACTGAGTGGTGATTTAACTACCAAAGCCACGTCTGTTCACGTTTTCCCATTGGTTGGTGGTTCGCTGTTGGCGGTTTTCCTGGGAGCAACAGCGAGTTGTCGAGTTTTTGAAGATTTAGCCGCCGTGAGGTGGAATTAACTATATTTCTCGATTTGAAATTCAAGTGCACCAGTGGAATTTTGTGCCTAGTGGCCGTTAGTGTTCCGGTTACCTGCCCTGGTCGCTGACGTAAACTCAGGCAGTGTCCTTTACTCACCTGTTGTTGCTGTCCCACATGGTGAGTAGTTTTTGACAGCTAAGTGTATTTTTGGTTGCGGGCGGCTATGTCTGTAACGCTTTGGCTTTGGGATTCTCGTATACTGGTCGGTGGTTAGCAAGTCATCTTGTCGGTGGGTCCCTGACTGTCTCTTGGTTGTGTTACTGGTGGATCGAGTGTAGCTGGGCCGACTTCTTGTCTCACCTAAGCGAACGTTAAGATTTCAAGAGCAGACTGAGCCTCCTGGAAAATTCTGAGCCACGCTGCCTATATTGCCTTTCTTGTTGGCGTTTAATTTATTTTAATGGCTCATAGCTGATGGTTGGAATTTGTATGCTTGTCATTGTGTTTTTAAAATCAAAGGCTTTCAGCCGCTTTAAAAGTCAGTTTTTCTAAATTGGGCAAGTCTTACATTGTCTGAAGATAAAGCTTGGGCCTTCTGTCTGTTGAAAATTTATTGTATTGCTTTAAAGCACCGGCCTTCAGCCACTTTAAGTTTTAAGCTTCATACTTATCAAGTATTATATTCTTTCAAGATAAAGCTGTGGGCCTTCTGTCTGTTGAAAATTTATCGTAGTTGTATTGTTCTTAAAATGATGGGCCTTCGCCACTTTAAAATTTTTGGATTCTTACTTATCAAGTCTTACATCACTTGGGCTTAAATACTATTTATGGTTAAAAGCTTTGGGCCTTCTGCCTTAGGAAATTGGTTACAGTTTTTTTTTTTTAAAAACAAATGCCTTCAGCCGTTTTGGAGTAAGGTTTCTTATTGGTCATAAAGCTTGGGCCTTCCGCATATTAAAAGGTTATTGTAGTTATGTTGTTTTAAATTTATTGGCCTTCAGCCACTTTTGAAAAACTTAATCTATCTGACTAGTCAAGTCTGACATCGCTTGGCCTTATATACTATTTAAAGTTAAAGCCTAGAGCCTTCTATGTCAAAAAAAAAATTATTATATCATTTTATTTAATTCAAGGGCATCAGCCGCTCTAGAATTACAGACGTTTTCTGTCGATAGTCAAGCTTAGAAGTTGCGCTGTAATGTTTGGACAACTAAATAAAGTGTTATGTTTGGAGTGTAACTGACAGCCGCTTACCCCGACCCCTTCCACGATTCCTACTACTTGTCCTGTCCTGCGGGTTTAGCAGTGTGTCTCAGCTGCATTCTATAAAGAGCAGGAGATGTTTTTCTTTTTTTCGTTCTTGTGTCGGGATGCATCAGTTGTCTGACATAACCAACGTGCGACTCGTATACAACTGCATGTTCCGTGTATGACAACAGCAGACTTCTCAGTCATCAGAGGACTTCCATCTCATGTGTGATGAAACATGTCCATCCTTTTTTGACATATTCCTCTATATGAACGAAGATTTATGCAACATAGTCCATACCCCTGTCGTATCTTTGGATAAAATAGTCTTCAGTTTCATAACTATGATGATTCTAAACTAGCGACAGATGTTTGTGAGGTACTACAATCCTAGTGTATACATCTGCTTGACAGCTGTCCTGTTCATGGAGTTAGTGCCGACATGACTGTAATTTCACATGTCAAACACCGCTGCTATGCATTTGTTTCTTTCTTTGTAAGAGGCATTCCCAGTTACTGACTATCATTTTATATAGCACTGAACCGTAATCGGATGTGAACAGTGGGCGCTATGCACTTCTGGAAAGCTATATTGTGCATGTATCACAAAGAATCGGTGTTTTAAGGAAACAGTTTTTTTCATTTTACATTTGTCGCCGCAGTTTATCGCTGAGAAACTTGCAAGGAGCATTATGTCACACGCTGGAAATATTTTTCTTAAATTGGGATAGTAAGAGCGACGCATTCCACACTACTAATAGGTCGGAATCCGCAATGATGTAACATTATAGCATGTTTTAAGTGCAGAACTGTGTAGCCTTCGGAGTGCATGTGTTTATGTTCTCTCTTACCAATACCTTCTTGGTACTGATTCCAGGCACTAGAACAATACTTTAGAATTGATAGCGCAGTTGACTTGCATAAAATGCTTCAAACTCCGTCCATCTGGACATCCATCACGCATAAAAACCACCCGTTTATCGTTCTTAACCGGCTATTATATCATCATAACATTTTCATATTTACCATACACCGATAAGGAGTGCTAACCTCCTAGACGTTCGCGTATCTGGAGGGAATCGTGTACCCTTGGACGGGTGCGGGACAACACACGGTTCGCTCTGTTCCTTCACGAAACGTGGAATATAGCGGTCCCCTTCTCGTCAGCTGCAGATTAGATCGGTGATAGTGTTGCAGGGAGCGTTGGTCAAAGACAATGCGAGATGTTAAAGCCTCTAACTTTATCCTAAGAATGTGATAATGCTCGGTGACTCCCATCCACATAGGGGAAGATGGGCAATCGTAATCGTAAATTACATACTATGATCAAACTGTTAGAAATATGTAGATCGCTGTCTGATATACTTTGCTGTATATGTTCGAGAATTAACAATGAATGGACGTACTGCACAGTCATCTATCTACATTCGCAATGGTACTCGCAAAGTAGAGGAGGGGTGGTTTAGTGATGATAAAATGGGGAAGCATGCTACTGCGTCATCAAATGGTTCAAATGGCTCTGAGCACTATGGGACTTAACATCTGTGGTCATCAGTCCCCTAGAACTTAGAATTAATTAAACCTAACTAACCTAAGGACATCACACACATCCATGCCCGTGGCAGGATTCGAACCGCGCGGTTCCGAACTGAGCGCCAAGAACCGCTAGACCAACGCGGCCGGCCCTGCGTCATCAGTTGGCGTTGTAAAAAATTGCTGAAATTGATCGCACTATCAACTGTGATGCTCATTACAGTCCATCGGTAGTGTCTTTTCCATCCCATCCATCCACTGGCATGCTGCTGATTACCCCAAAATGGTTGACTGACGTCACTTGTTCAAGTTGGAGAAAGTCTTTTGGTGGAGGGTCAACACCTTCTGGGGATGGCTAGCACCAAAATAGTGATCGCGTACATGACTCCAATATGAGGAATCAGTCGAAACGGAATGCAGAGCCATCAGCTATTCTGTCACTGTGACAGATGAGCTTAAATGTAGAGGTCATCAATCACCTTCGGACAGCAGCTTGGAAACTCTCCACAACGCTGCAGAACTCTTCCAGTTTCCTTGTGTTGTAACTGTCTTTTATTTCAGCCATCCTGTGTGTGTGTTGTGGGAGCAGCAGCAACATGATTTACACCATGCGACATCTAGTTTTCTGTGAGAGCCCATGGATCGAAACGTGTTAATTTCAGTTTAGAACCTGACACATACCTCAAAATCTTCACAGAAAAATCAAAATGTGTGTCAGCGTATGAAACGTATTACAGAGGAAAAAAAACAATGTATCAAACAACAAAACAGGAACCCTTTGTTACGACAGATAGTCTGTGGGATATGGTCCTCCTACAGTACAGGCGACAAAACTTTACACTGATCTGTGCAAGCGACTTCGATCACTGGCCACCTGTTCCATTGGATCAATACGTGTGTATTTAATAGGATCACCACATATGCTCGCTGCCAGCATGCAGACGGTATTTGTTTTCGATATATCGGAAGAGAGACTTGCAGTAAAAATCTTATCGAGAGCTCTGTCGGATGAAGTTAATGGAGCTTTTATAGTTCGTAGTTTTTCTCTGTTGGATGGTTCAAAATAATGATGATAGAATATTTGGGTGACAGATGTAAATGAATCCAGAGGGATGTAGATCTCCTTCAGATTGTAGTACCTGTAAGTAGTTTGGAAATGCATTGTAATGCAGTAGCTAAATCCTCATCATTTTTCCAGTTCATGTATGGTGTGCAGTCTTCCTAGTTTTCCCGATAAGAAACACCACTATAACTGTTCATACTGCATTTTATACTACATCGTGCTGCAGGAGAAAGCTCCGTTTTGGCGCTGATCTTACACATCATAAATCATGATTGTTCCCATTTCCATCTAGTGGACAAAACATGGCCCGGTCACGAAGCTGCAGGGAGGCTGTGGCAGAGCCTGAGGAACAGTTACAAGATGCATTGTCTAAAACCACGTTGGAGTCTTGCTGTAGCAGATAAGTTTGGAGAAGGTGACTCGTTTCGACATATATGAGAGCGGCACGAATATTATTCACCATTGTCTGTAATCATTAGAAGACGATTCCATAGGCTCCAAAGCGCAAGTATGTGGTTGAATAGAGAGACTTGATTCCAAATCGGTGGCATCATTTCTGCCAGAATCCGTTACACTATCAGCGACTCTTGTGTATAGCTATAGAACAACGACTGCTTTTTATGAATGGTGACGGTAACATAATCATTGTGATCAGTTATTTAATACTGCTGTCCTTTCGTGTAATGTATGTTCCAGGCGGTAGAATCCACTCTGTGTTCAGCTTCAAATGACGGTTCTCAGTACTGTTCCTTGAAAAAAACATCTTCCTTCGATAGATTCCTATTTGAGCTGCCTGGTGAGAGTAATCCGACTACTAAAAAATAAAAATTACTCGCCATGCAACGTGACTCTCATAATCAATTTAATTAATTAGCGTATTAATTTGATATCATTGACATGTCGCCTGGCGGGTGTAGGCGATGGCTGGGGCAACGTGGATATGATTCTTCACTTGGTATTTTTTTCGTTGCGCAGATATCTTTTAACGATATATCAGTCGTCCACTTATACTGGGAGAGGCAATCATCGTAATAAAATCAGATGTGTTACCGAATATATAAAGACTTACGTAGTATAAAACTTATATTTACAACTGCTCTGTGCTGTTGCATTAAGAGACTTCGTATCTACGTATGTGGCGAGACATTTGGTTACCATAAGAGAGAGTTTGAAAGTGAGAGGCGTCCTCTGACAGTGGCACATCTTAGCACTCCATCTTGAGTCAAAAATGAGCGTATAATTTTTGTCCTGTGATGCAAGACGTGGCAGATAAGGAAAGATATTTTTGTACTTGGTGAAAGAATACTTTGAGGCAAAATAGCTTATGCCATAGTCCTGTGCAGGATTTTCACAACAGGTAACGATACTCGACTGACGAGAAAACGCGTGTATTGTCCGATTTCTTCTACCTTCGAAGACAACTCGTATAAATGGGAGGAATCTACACTTCACGTGAGAAATCCAAGGTGTATGGTCAACAACAACGTTACCACGGATTGGATAAAGTAGATTTCTTAAACTGGTGGGTCTATGTCGGGGTGGAATTGTTTAAAACTACTGTATACATTCAATCTGCAGCTGCTTGTTTCACAGTGCAGCGCGGCTGCCTGCAAGGGCGGTTTCGAGAAGTCAGCAATCGGAAGTCACGGATTAGCTCAGGCTTTGGTGTGTACAAAGAATGCACCTACCTGTCTAATCTCGCCCACAGCAGCGAGGGTTGGCGAAATGACCAGCCTGCTGGGTGAGCACGACGGAAGTGGATGTGTGTGAGTGTGTGTGTGTGTGTGTGTGTGTGTGTGTGTGTGTGTGTGTGTGTGTGTGTTATATGAAAGAAGATTCAAAATGATGAACATTTCCGCTGGAACTATTGATAACACCTGAATTCCTACCACTCCAATCATCCCTGGATGCCCTCCATTCACAGGGATGATGTACTTTAGCATACATGCACGTCCACGACTGCAGCTGTGGCCGCGGCGGTAATTTTCACCAACCTCTTTACACAGTGCTGATAGTGTACATGGGATGGGCACGCTGCATATGGACCTTGGGACATGAGCACATGGCATGAGAAAGTGTTTTCAGCTGTATGTGGCATCTAGCAATGAGAACTACTGCTATGGACTAGATCGTGGCTTAAGTGTGTTGTGTTTAGTGCTTCTCAGTACATTGCAGTGGACTCTGTCTTGCAGTGCTATTTGCTGATGTCTCTATCCTGTCATGCAGTAGGCTTTCCTCCTTCCGAATGTAGCAGAGAGAACCAGTTTAGGAATTTTATTGTGCTTAAAAAAAGTTTCCCGATTAATGGCCATCTCTGACATCTAGACTAACATCCTGTTGCCACAGACTGGATCATGATTTAAGTGTGTCGTGTTAGTGCTGATCACTACACCGCAGTGGGCTCTGTCTTGCAGTGGTATTTGCTGTTGTCTCTGTTGCATCACGCTCCTTCTTTGTAATGTAGTGAAGAGAACAAACTTACCAGTTCTACAGTACTTTTAAAAGCAAAGTCGTGACGTCAAAACCTTGATTGATCAATTTATTGTTTGTGATAGTTTATTGCATGCACGCCTGTGTTCGGGTGTGGATCTCTCTCCTAACCAGTGTGGATGGAGGCTATGCTGTAGACGACGAACTGTGTGCCTCGTGATCGCTAATTTATGTGATCGGTAGAATTTTTTTCATCATATATGTTTAATGGAACGTTGTGGTGGAGAATAGTGTTTGTGCTTTCAAACGTTGGTGCGTACAAGACCGATATTTTTAGCGCTACGACCTATTTGTTGTGGAAATTTCATAAATGCATAATGTTTGTATGTGAGACTCAAACGTAAAAAATATGCTTTATTACAAAGAAAGATCTTCTTAAGGTGGTAGCAAGCGTTTTAAGCGATCTATTTGATTGCTGTAAATTGTTAAACAATTAATTTGAAATGGTAGCGCAAATAGGTTTTCTCACTCCACTTTTGATATCAAAATTGTATCAGCTCTCCCCTTGTCTGCAGTATTTGCCAATAGGAACATTGAGGGGAGACGCAAAACTCCGACTGTATGTTCGGGACATTGGTTCACACAGACAATTATAGAGTGGCCTCTTGAGAATGACAGAGACAGGAAGCGAGTCTGTGATTTTCCGATCAACAGAATGCCACCATTCGATGCCTTGTTTGGGGTCTAGAAGATTAAAGGATGGCGGTATGTGGTCCGTGCTCGGCGGCATTTTGCAATTTGATTTGTCATTAGGACAGTGGGAGACTTTTTTGACCTTTGTTGCAGTACGCTGACGATAGACACACACATGGGAGACCCCAAATGATGGCTACTATACCGCACTTCGTTCCATTCATGACCTGTGGACCACTTTTGCAGGGCTTAACTGTCAGTGCAATATGACCACTCAATGTTCCTCGACCTGTACAAAGTAGTCTGCTGCTGAGATTGTTGTAAGTTGTCCTTCAGGAAAATAAATAATAAGAGCCTTAACATCCCTGGCTCTGTAGAAAATATGAGCTAAGTATTCTCAGCGTTTCCGAGCACGATCAGAATAAAAATTCGCCGCATTTGTTTAAATATTCCATACTGTGTTCAATTTCCTGACAAAGTTTTTAAATAAACTATATCCCATACACCATCTTGTATCCTGTAAACTGTTTAAATAAACAGTATTCCATACACTACTCTCAGTTTCCCAACAAGTTCTTTAACTAAATAACTAAACAAACTATATTCCAAACACCACCTTGTGTTGTGTAAATTGTTTAAATAAATAAGATTCCTGCACTGTCCTAATTGTTTAAACAGTATTCCATACACTGAAATCGCTTTCCTGATCAATTCTTCATCTGAACAGATAATCCCATAAATTGTTTAGATAAACAATATTCCACACATTGTCTAAATTTTTTAAACAATATTCCATAGACTGCAATCGATTTCTCTGCAAATCACCGATCAACTTACTCTGTTCCTCTCCAATTTCCGGAAGGAGGAGGGGAGGGGGAGGGCTGGAAGGTTTCCCAAAGGATTGATTTCATTAATTGATCGATTTAATCAATCAGTCAATCAAATTGATATCAAAAGTGTGCTTGTATTCTGGAGGGGAGTTCCCTGAGGGATGGGGGAGGAAGAGGTGGTGGAGAGGAAGAGGAGGAGAGGGAGGGATGGGGGAACAATAGGTTAAGGACCTGTCAGGCAAAAGGAAGGATAATCCCCAGGGGGGTTTAATCCTCTTAGCAGAACAATAGGTTAAAGAACTGCCAATCACTGAAGAAGAAAAGGTTTGTCCCTAAATGTAAACTTGCCCTTGATGTAGGAAACCCACACTAACAAAGTGTCCTGAAATTGGCGTTACCCCACTGCTAAGAATTACTAGCGATCTTGGCGAACTCGATTTTTTAAGAAGTGTCAGGATGCTTCTTTTGATCATTAATTACAAAATTTATGTCTGCAGGTAATTTTAAATATATCAGAAATCATTTCAAGTATGCAACTAATACTTGTACAGCAGAAGTGCAGCATCGTCATGTGAATGGCTCTATAAAATTTCATCTATATTGGTGACTTATTTAAACGATCTGCAGAGTGTATAAGCGTGACTAGGCCTGCAACCAGGCAGCTAGCACTGGGGCAGCAGTTAGCAGCACGTGTTTTATGCCTCCAGACGACTGAACGTGGAACGAAATTTTACATTGAGTGTCCAGATCAAGTGTTAAACGAAAGACTCGAAATATTTCTTTTTAGAAGTAGCTGGCTTGATTAATTACTCTGAAACCGTTAATTTCAAATAATTCAAGTGCTCTAGTCTTGTTCTCTCTCTTTCATCAGACTTCGTGATTAAAACAACAACAAGCAGGTTGTGTATAATTACTACAATTAGTAGTTATCTCAGTGAGATAGCCGCAATGGCAGCTAAACAGATTGCGCCCAGGCTGGTTAATTCTAGTCGTGAGAAAAAGCTAGCGACACTATCAAAGTATGACTGTTGAAATACAAATATATCGTAAGTGTGAGCGAAGTGAATAAGCACAGTACAATGTGTCTATTTTGTTGTACTTATTATTCTCCAGAATGATAACTTGCATAGTTACATACATCAGTACAGATAGAGGTTAGGAGCACGACAGATAACGAACGAAATGACAAATAAGAAAAGATATTTCCAGAGTTATCAACAATCTAAGCTTACACTATACAAGTCTCTTTTTAACCTAAAGGAGAATCTTAAGTGTCCATGTATAAACAAGACAAAAAACAAAAATTGTGTCTCTACAAACAGCAGCAAGAAGAATTTTACACTTTCTTAATCGTGGATTCATATCGCTATGCCACATGCTCTTCTTTACTTGTCTCACGTTAAGAGTTATTATTCACGGTTGTCACTCCGGTTTTCACAGCTATTCTCTTGGAGTAAAAGTTTATCTGCCAGAGATTTTTCCGTAAAGTTTCTTGAAAATAATGGAGGAGAAATAAATCCTGCGCTAGATTTACTTCTTTGTCTAGTAGAAATCACCAGAAAATGATACACAGAGTTACAGGGGTGGACAAAAATTGGGAACCCAGTGATAAATGCTCGCTTGAACATAAATGTAGAAGACAGCTAAGCGCGCAGATTTCGCTGTTGTATTCACCACAAACGGCACTTGTGCAATGTCTTCAGCACATTGAATTAGTCGTGGTCAGAACAGTATTCTGTGTAGTTGTAAGTGCATTATGTTAGAGTTGAGTGAAATCAGACATGAGCATATTGATTCTGTGTAGTTGTAAGTGCATTATGTTAGAGCTAAGTGAAATCAGACATGAGCATATTGTTGGTATCTTATGGTGGATGCTTCCGTCAGCAAGGTAACCAAACTCTTTAATATTTTAGGACGCACCAGATCTAATATTTATACCGCATAAAAAATGCCTCCAACTAACTGACAACACGAACGAAAGTGTGCACTGAGTGATCCTGGCGAAAGGTCATTGAAGAGGCTTGTGACGAAAAATAAGAAGTCACTGAATGTCGCACTCATGAACCCCATCAGCACCGAGACAGCTTGAAGGGACCTCCACAAACAGGGAATTGCACGTCGAGTTGGCATTCCAAAACCACTAATCAGCGACACAAATGGCCGCAACAGGAAAACGTGGCTCCACAGCCATTAAATCCGGACTATGGAGCAGTTGGACGGATGAGCCTTCTTTGACATTCTTTCCAGGTGCCGAAACTATAAAATCTGGACTACGGAGCAATGGAAGGAAGTCATTTGGGGTCGGATGAGTCTTCTTCCAGACTGCTTCCAATTTCTGCCCGAGTTTACTGCCCAAGAGCAAAACACGACTGGGAGGGGTTGGAGGGGGGGGGGGGGGGCATTCGATTCGCCCATGAATTGGTTGGCCATATCGTGGTATTCTCTGAGGCTCATTGTTACACTGCAAGCTCACATTATTGCCAAGGATTACGTGAGCATTTTGGCTGATCATATCCAACCGACAATGCAATGTTTGTTCTCCGTATGTGATGCTGTGTTGTAAGACGACAGTGACCATCTTCACACAGCATGCATCGTCGAGGACTGGTTTTGTGAGCATGAGGATGGACAGTCGCAACTTCCCACGCCATCGCGGTCACGCGATCTGAATTAATGAGCCTCTGTGGTCTGCTTTGGAGAGAAGGGTGGGTGATCGCTATCCACCTCCGTTGTCGTTACCTGAAGTTGCCACTATTTGGCAGGAAGAGTGGAATAAGATTCCGCTGAAACCCATACAAGTCCTGTATTTATCCACTCCGAAACGACTGCCAGCTGATCTGAATGCCAACGGTTTTCCTACACCGTATTAGACGTGGTTATGTGGTGTGTTTTTTGTTGTTTCCATATTTTTCTCTACCCCCTGTAATGGTCGTTTCAAAACTAGATCGCCTAAATTCAATGCTAATTAACTCGGAAATGGAGCAACGTATCGAATTTTTTCTCTTAATAATTATTTCTTAACGTAAACTAACTTGCAACATGCTCACAAGCTTTGACTGTTGCTGATCGTCCCATAAAAGTTCATCAATATAAGATGGTCTAAATTTTTTGACTAAAATTTCAGAGATATGAAAATACGGTACATTTACTTTATCATACACTATTGATAGTAAAGCATTGTTATTCACTTTACAGTAGTAGTGAGGAAGAAATTATCAACATATGTTTCAGAGACGGCCATCAGTCACATTTCGAGATACAACTGCAGCATCGGGCAAAGTTGCCAGTACAAAAACATTTAATATGAATTCATGTAGGTCTTCAAGCAGTTGTGTTCTGTCTAGGCATGTGCTGTTTCCTGCATTATTCATCTGAAATGGATGCCTTCTTGTACCGTACACTTTCATCCATTGCTTCTACTCGTTAGGTGCTGCTGTCGACTCTTTACAAACTTGAAAAGAATACTTTCACCGCGTTATTTATTATAGTTAAGATCGCTGTACAGTAGAAGCAACATAGCGCTCAAAAGCTTGGTTCTACTTCACTATCGATGTGTCGATCCCAGTGTTTTTAATATCTCCTCCACATTTTGACGAAGGATCTATGATATATACAATAAGAGGGAATATAACTATTTCATGATTTTAATGACAACATTAAATACACAAAGATGTGCTCTGGAACATACAGACTCATACACATTATTGGTCATTACGGATTTTCTGCCTTAATGCTACTGGGTTAAAGCAGGCGAAGAGCTGTCAATTAGTTCAGACTTTCATTTTTCTACTTTTGGTCATGTATGAATATTTCTACTTCCTCCAATACGCCCGTTTTTCAGCTCTCCTCTGAAGCATGTAACACTTGAAGATCAATATTTATTGAAACAATGCGTCCTATTTAACATATTCCGCTGATTTGTTGCATTTGTTAAGTATGACTTTAAATTAATTTGAAGGAATACTAATTCTTATTCTCAAATTATTAATGTGAAAAACTTCAAGACTACTTTAAACTGTTGGTACGTCAAGAACTGGCTGGATAATTCTGTTGAAAGGTCAGAGGATTCCAATGACGTACTACGTTCTAGAGCTATATCCCTTGTCGTATTCTGCAGACTTTATGCTTGTCCTTACTTGGAAACGCAGAAGATTTTATCTGACTTGATCTTCGGCGTAGTGGACGAAGTTAATACGGCTGAGTTCTAACATTAGGGACTGGGAACACAAGGAGTTCGTATCTCGCTGTCGGTTGTGAGACAGAGATCAAAGAGGTGATTTATTTTAACCACGACAAAAATATTAGTAGAAAGTCTGATGGTGGAATAAAGAGTGCTTGCTTGGAATTGATCAGTTTAGTAAGTATTAACTACGTTTATATGTACAATACAAAACATTGATTAGAAAACCATACAGAACTGGGAAATCGCCTAGCTTTTACCGCATTTTCAAGTCTTGGACGCAAACGCGTATAGTTGTAGTTTGTCCCAGCTGCCATAGGAAATAATACAGCATTCACAATCTGCAGCGTCAAACCTAATAGCACATAGCGTAGAAATTCATCCAATACCTAGCCATAATACCTCAATTTCTCGGCGTCCACCGCTGTGCAGTAGTTTCCCGTAAACTTCGTTGCTGCAAATAGAAGAGCCTGATGTCTACACATCTTCCAAAATTTGACGAAGTCCCTAGACTAGAATCTTCTCCCTGCAGTAACTCAGCTTGACTGACTGAGACCATAGTCCGACAATCACAATCTTTGTAAGCAATACTGACACCATTCGCCCTCTTGCAGTTTGAGGTAGGTCCTTTAGCTATCTGAGGATCTCCGCCCTGCAAGTGTAACATTTTAATGGTTCAAATGGTTCAAATGGCTCTGAGCACTATGGGACTTAACATCTGTGGTCATCAGTCCCCTAGAACTTAGAACTACTTAAACCTAACTAACCTAAGGACATCACACACATCCCTGCCCGAGGCAGGATTCGAACCTGCGACCGTAGCAGTCGCGCGGTTCCGGACTGCGCGCCTAGAACCGCTAGACCACCGCGGCCGGCGTAACATTTTAATGACTTCCTAAAAGCTGGAAACTGTTTTCTTCAACTGTCTTGTGAGCATTTCTCTGTGAAATACGGCCGGCTGCTATGTGATTGTTCCCTCTCTCGCTGTCATCGCCACGCTTGTGTGATAGTCCTGATTCAGGAACCCACTTCGTACCTGCGTGAGTAATCACTACAGATAGCCACGTGATATTAACTGAGTTATGAATCGAATATATTCAGATGCGTTAATGTTTTAAGTGATATTTACCTAGAAAGGGTATCACAGGAGGAATGCTCAATATTCAGGGATATGACAGGAACGTATATTTGAATTAAAAGCTTCGTATTGGCATACGCCCTATTCCGAACAATCAGCCTGTTGACTGGTTTAAGCGACCCGTCACAAATTCCTCTCCTGTGCCAACGTTTTCAACTCAGAGTAGCAATTGCAAACGACGCCCTCAATTATTTATTGGATATATTCCAATATCTATCGTTCTCTACAATTTTTGCCCTCTACAGCTCCTTCCAGTACTGTGGCAGTTATTCCTTCATATCTTACCATATGTCTTACCAATCTGTCCCTCCTTCTTTTCAGGTCCTCCATATACTCCATTCCTCGCCATTACTGCGACGAACCTCCTTATACTTTATCTTATCAGTCTACCTATCTTTTAGCTTTCTTCTGCAGCACCACATCTCAAATATGTCGATTCTACTTTGTTCCGATTTCAAACAGTCTATGTTTCATTACCATACAATGCTGTGTTCAAAAGGTACAGTCTCATAAATTTCTTACTCAGATTCAGATGTTTGATACAAATAGGTTTCTCGTGACCAGGAATGTCCTTTTTGCAGTGCTAGTTCGTTTTTTATGTCCTCCTTTCACCATCCACCATAGATTATTTTGGAGCCTAGGTAACAGTATTCCTTAACTTACTCTGCTTTATGATCTGATGTTCAGTTTCTCTCCGTTCACATTTCTGCTACTTCTTGTTACTTTCGTCTTCCTTCGGTTTACTCCCAGCACATCTTCTGTACCCATTAGGCCGTTCATCCTATTCACCAGATCCTGTAATTCTTCTCCACTTTCGCTGAAGATAGCAATGTCATCAGCGAATATTATCATCGATACCCTTTCACCTTGAATGTTAATCCCACTCTTCAACCTTTCTTTTAATGCCCTCACTGCTAGTTCAACGTAGAGATTGAACAATACGGGCGAAAGAATATATCCCTGCCTTCCACCATTTTTTATCCGAGCACTTGGTTCTTGGTCTTTCACTCCTGTTGTTCCCCCTTTGTTCTTGTACGTATTATACATTATCAGTCTTTCCCTGTAGTTTATCCATATTTGTCTCAGAATTTCGAACATCTTATACTATTTTACGTTGTCGAAGACTTTTTCCAGGTCGACAAATCCTATGAATGTGTCTTGATTTTTCTTCAGTCCTGCTTCCATTACCAAACACAATGTGAGAACTGCACCTCTTGTGCCTTTACCTACCTTTTGTCATCTAACAGATAGTCAATTTTGTTTCCTATTCTTCTTTCTGCAACTTGGATGCGTGAACTGTTCAGCTGATTGTCCGATATTTCGAGCTCTTGCTGTCTTCGAAACTATGTGAATGATATTCTTTTCCGAAACTCAGATGGTATATTGCCAGTCTCATACATTCTGTACTCCAGTGTGAATAGTCGCTTTGTTGCCATAGTTTGTTATAAGGGCCTATTGACATAGTCGTAAAGCCATCAAGCTAATTAAGGTAGTAATTGTGAGTTCACTTTTTTGAGTAAGGTTAGAGTGACCGCTGTTTGCGTCTTATGTATAATGCTTTGGGTTACTAACTAGTCATGTAAAGAAACGTTAGCTATGTTACTTTTTGATGGTGAATGCTCGTTTGCGTCCATTCTGTGTTGAAAGAATTTAGTGTTCAAAATTAACTGCGACCTGATTATCATTAATGCTTTTCCGGTTTATTTCAATGCTAATGCATAACGCAAAGCACTACAATAAATATGGAGTCAGAGCTTGTTCAGGTTTTCGTATGAAATTTTATGCTAATGCTTAAGCAATGTATTGCTCTTTGCCTTTCTACTAAGTCATCGAACAGTGGTGGTGTGCACTGCAGTGTGACTTAGTCACTTATTCAGTTGTCTGTAACAGAGCAAGACAGTTCCGCTGTCTCTGCGTCTCGCTCCTTCAGCAGCGGATGGCGTGTGTGCCAGCGTTGCCACCCATGCCGCATCAGTACTGGTGGTACATCTACATCTACATTTATACTCCGCAAGCCACCCAACGGTGTGTGGCGGAGGGCACTTAATGTGCCATTGTCATTACCTCCCTTTTCTGTTCCAGTCGCGTATGGTTCGCGGGAAGAACGACTGTCTGAAAGCCTCTGTGCGCGCTCGAATCTCTCTAATTTTACATTCGTGATCTCCTCTGGAGGTATAAGTAGGGGGAAGCAATATATTCGATACCTCATCCAGAAACGCACCCTCTCGAAACCTGGACAGCAAGCTACACCGCGATGCAGAGCGCCTCTCTTGCAGAGTCTGCCACTTGAGTTTGCTAAACATCTCCGTAACGCTATCACGGTTACCAAATATCCCTGTGACGAAAGGCGCCGCTCTTTTTTGGATCTTCTCTATCTCCTCCGTCAACCCGATCTGGTACGGATCCCACACTGATGAGCAATACTCAAGTATAGGTCGAACGAGTGTTTTGTAAGCCACCTCCTTTGTTGATGGTCTACATTTTCTAAGGACTCTCCCAATGAATCTCAACCTGGTACCCGCCTTACCAACAATTAATTTTATATGATCATTCCACTTCAAATCGTTCCGCACGCATACTCCCAGATATTTTACAGGAGTAACTGCTACCAGTGTTTGTTCCGCTATCATATAATCATGGTACGGTCCTGGCTTCCAGCACCTGGATCAAGGAAGGTACTTCTGGCGTCTGGATAGGGGCTGCAGCCGGCCAACGGATGATGCGCTTTAGAAAAGAAAAGAAACTTAAAAAAAATAAGGAAAAGTTTTAAAATAAAAGTTTGTCAGCCCTGAACATCTTTTCATCGTATACTCTGAACTCTCCACTTCCCCTTTCCCACGCTCTCTGCACGTGTCACTGTTTGTGGCAGCCTCCTTTCAGGTCTGCAAGCCAACATTGAATTGTTGGACGAGTAGTTTCCACACCTGGACTCAGGTGTTCAAAATCAGTAAAATTTTGCGTATTTGAAAGTTACTTGGTACGCAGAAATCGAGTATGCTATGTCACACTGCGAATGGAAGGCCACTACCGATAGTAAACATGGTGCGACTGTATCTGAGCATTTAGCGACTCTCTCGACCTATTATCAAAAGATTGAGTACTGACGTGCTCCTAGAATGTGATTTTGAGTACATCGGGATGCATATTAAATTACGCCAAAAAAGTCATTATGTTCAAATTTAGGCCTGGGGAGTAGTTTTTGTGCAGGTACCGTCACATGCCGGGTGTTGCGCTCTGCAGAGGTAGAGGTATCACCTTTTGATATATCTCATTTCAGTAGATAACGGGACGTGCCTAGTTTGTCTTGGAATGGTACACAAAAGTACACATCGATATGCTAGGGGTCGCTGGCAAAGTCCGATATAAGATCTTGCTGACGGAACAGGTGCCAGTTCGGCAGTCGCCCTGCAGGTTATGACCATCGATGATAAGAGAATTAAGAAAGTTTGATCAGCTTTTGGCTGATAGCGTAATTCGTCGGTCTAGCCCTACGCAGTGTCGATCTTTTGGTTCCCAAACTCGGTGGGGAATGTTACGTTATAAGCACTGTGGCTACCTCTCACAGAGAAGCCTAAAGTTCTTAAATATTTCTGTACAAGTTGCAACATCTTTGAATATAACGAAGTCCGTTCGGGCTGGCAGCTGTACTGTCACACCTATGTGCTGGGTGATTTAAATTTTAAGTGTCTCCAGAACTACCTGGACGACGTAGTTTTTCACAGAAAAATCTACATTGAGAACTTGGATCATAGAGGCCAAATCGTTTGGAAACTAGCCGCGTGTTTATCTTCATGGAAACCGTAACTAATATACAAGTTAGGGAGGCAGAATCAGTATGTTATGCAAATCACATCCAAATGGGTTTATAATGAATCTGCACAAGGTATGTAACGCAGTGATATAATGGTTAGCATCTCATATAACTTATTTATTAAATTAATTAACCGCAGTTCCCTTCCAGAAACAATTACGGGAAAGCATTCTGGTCAGTGTGACTGTGTAATACATAAGTGCTCTCGTAAAAATTTGTAATTGCATTTATCTACTTTAAATGGATCACAGAATTGATCATGAATTTGTCCAAGGAACATCATGGGTATTGACATAAACCAAACATGTAAATAGTCCTCACTTGATAGAGATGTTGGCAAGACCCTAATACTAACGACACTGCGTGAAATGTAGTGTGCTTCTGTACTACGAGAAGAGAGAGCAAAGACAACAGGTGAAAAATGTAATATCGATAAACAAATAGGAAATCGGATGGAGTACCACGATATCATCTAAGGCGAAAAAAGCGTTTCTACAGATGCCACTGCTGAGAAACCTCGAATTTGGAGCGCCTGAAAAAACCACCTCAAACCCTGCAGGCCGGAGCTGCGTTATTAGCGACAGAACGGCGCAACACGGCGAGCTGATGGCGGCAGCTACTCGTGGTGTCACCTCTGCATGGAGATGGCATCCGCCTTGGAAACACACCGAAGTGCGAGCACGAAAAAAAATGAAGTGTTTGTTTTCGTGGTTGGACAAGTGAAACTGCGAATGAAATTACTCTGCGGCAAGGGTGGCAAACCACAGGACCGACTCCTGTGTCCGCCAGAAACTACATGTCTTTCGGACTTGTCCGAATGAACAGATATCATCTTCGTATGAATAAGTCTTACCGGCCAATGATCTTCTTCAGTGCGGACGCACTCACATTGCTCAAACTCTTGTGGGAATCAGTAAATAGTGGGCAGGGGCACTGCAAATGTAGTGTGTGGACAGCAAAGTTGGAAATGTGGGTCTCACGGAGAGCGTGCCACAGATAAGTCCCTGCAGTAGCACTGTCCGCTGTATCCTCGATGGCTCAATCGGATAGAGCGTCTGCCATGTAAGCAGGAGATCCCGGGTCCGAGTAGCGGTCGGGACAAACATTTTGTTGTGTCGGGTTCACTTCTCGTGCTGACTCACTTTGTAGTGGATGTGAGACAGCGTTGTACACAATGGTTCCACATTCGAATCGAGAACATGTCGACATGATGTTTACTTACGGAAAGGCAAATGGCAACGGGCGGTGGGCAGCAAGGTTGCATCAGAAGACCTATCCCTGCCGACAACAATTACAGCATTCAATGTCTACAACAGTGTTACGCCTTGTATCTGAGACAGGATCGTTTCAGGAAGCAGGAAGTCATGAAGGACGTACCCGAAATGTTCGGACACCAGACTTGGAGGAAAATGTGATTAACACTGTGGAAGGCGACCGCCGTTTCAGCACCAGGCAGTTGGCCCGCCAGTACAGGGTAAGCCAGATGACCGTGTGGAACATTCTCCATGACAACTGTTACTACCCTTATACTTACAGCATGTGTGGGGTTTACTAGTGACAGAGTTTCCACATCTAGAGCAGTTTTGTCACTGCTTTCTTCACAAGGTAACCACGATTCCAGGATTTGTCATCCATCCTATTCACAGATGAGGCCATCTTTATGTATAATGGTATCTTTCACAACAGTCATCTGTACGATAGTATGCAGAACCCCTATGATGGTGGTGGTGGTGGTGGTGGTGGTGGTGGTGGTGGCGGTGGTGGTGGTGGTGGTGGTTAGTTCCTGTGGGAGCAAACTGCTGAGGTCATCGGTCCCTAGGCTTAAACACTACTTAATCTATTTTAAACTAACTTTCGCCAAGGACAAAACAAACACACACACACACTACTTAAGTAAGGCCTTCAACCATTTGTCTAAATCCTTGTCTTGTAAAAGGAATTATTTAAACTTTATTATTGAGAAGTTACTAGGGCCCTTGTTGTTTTAAGGAGAAAACTGTGCACTGTGTTTTGGAGCGATAAAGTTGTGTGTTCTTGTGTAACTAACAGTAATTGATCTTGGCCCTTTTCCACAAACTTATCCTGATCCGCCCTGTATTGCGAAAGCTGATTTCAATAGTGTTTGGTCTATGAGGTAAAAAAAATGTCTAATGGACTTATGTCTCAAAATGCAAGGAAGACTCGAACCTCCGACAGGGGGGGAGCTGTGCGAACCGTGGCAAGGCATCCAGAGACCGTGCGGCTACAACGCGCCCACCCCCCCCCCCCCTGTGGTATGGTGACAGCGTATCATCAACATTGGTACATCCTGAATGTATGGGCCAGTATGATTGGTGACTGTATTTTGGGACCAGTTTTCCTTCCATGTCGCCTAACAGGCCGGAACTATCGGCGTTTCTGGCAGGTGACAATACTTATTCTGCTGGAAGAAGTGTCATTGATGATTCGAATGGTTACGTGGCTGCTACGTAATGGTGCCCCAGCCCGCTTCGCCCTTAACGTCCGGATGCGTCTCAATCGTGTCTACCCTGGTCGATGGATCAGACGAGGGGATCCAGTTGCATGGCCTGCTCGTTCACTGGATATCAACCCATGCGATTTCTGGTTAAAGGGCATCCCAAAAGTATCGTGCATGCAGAGCCAGTTCCAAATGTGCAGACACTGGATCAGCGTATTCTTGCTGCCTTTAACACTGTTCAGATACAGCCCAGCCGATGAGAACGTGTGAGACAGAACATGCTACGGCACGTACACATATGTGTTGGGGCACACGGAAACCATTTTCAACGCATACTGTAATTGCAGCTGCGTTGTACAGTGAGTATTAGACAGCGGCCTCTGTTAGAAAGTATCGCTGAATAAACGGACTTTAGCATGAAAACCATGCATTTTGAGACATAAGTCCATTAGACTTTTTTTTTCCTCATAGACCAAACACTATTGAAATCAGCTCTCGCAATACAGGGCGGATCAGGATAAGTTTGTGGAAAAGGGCCAAGATCAATTACTGTTAGTTACACAAGAACATACAACTTTATCGCTCCAAAACACAATGCACAGTTTTCTCCTTAAAACAACAAGGGCCCTAGTAATTTCTCAATAATAAAGTTTAAATAATTCCTTTTACAAGACAAGGATTTAGGCAAATGGTTGAAGGCCTTACTTAAGTAAAATTAAAATATCTTTTCGGCTAAAGGCCCAAATAATACTACAGATCAGCAAAGAAAATTCTTTAAAAGGCAAGCATTTACAAATTTCGGCTGAAAGCCATATTAAGAAAAAATTTAAATTATTTCCTCGACTGAAAGCCCAATAATATTTCAACATAATAAAAGGCAACCTTTAAAGACAAACATTTACACAGTACAACAGAAAACTTACCTTCCTTAGCGAAATATTTACGACAGTAGTTTCTGCTACAGTGACAGTCTCATACAAAAAAAAAAATTCACAGGTCGAAAAATTGCAGTAGAAATGTGTAGAAACGAAATCTCATGAATAACAGTGTTGTGATACATTCACGTATGTACACACATTTCATAACTTTTACAATACGATTCTTGGTTTCCAACATCCTTTTCACAAATCAGAGTCTCTAACCACTACTCATTATTCCTTACCTTATTACACATATACATATTCGTCAACACTTCTTCAATATTTCATCATAATAAATATGTAGCATAATCAAATTCCTCATATAGCATCATCTCATTGATCATAAACAAGCCTCAACAGCATAATACACATCGTCGTCGTAATAATATAATCATAGCACATCAATCAAATCTCAAAATCGTCATAGCTTCCTCCAATAATCTCAAAACCTTTAAAAATTCTCTCTGGTCGCTTCAATAGAGTCATCTACCTCACACACACTTCAGAAATCATGATCCCTTACCAAATACATAATTCAAAGCTCTCATAGTATCACAATGGTTCCAAAAAATTATGAACAGTTCACAAAGTACAGACAAAATACAACTTCCTAAGTGCGAATCAATTTAACTGTGTAATTACGTAAATATGTGTCACTGAGAAAGTAAAAAAATATTTATCTCTCTTAAATGATCAGACAGCTGTGCAATTCTGTGTTAGAGAATGTGGTACCGATGTGTAAAGTTGTATAAGCAAATACCAAATTAGCTAAGGCTCCTAATGCTTGCCACACGCTTAGTATACGAGTTAGGCGTGTACCCCCTGAGGATTAATGTAATTATACCCTCAGGTGTTACAGATCACGGCAATGGAATGAAATGTATCGCTGAAAATCTTCTTTGTATGTTAGTAATTCAAAAATCTTTCAAAAAATGTTCCAAATACAAAAATTAATCATTAAAATACGTGTACTGTAGCGCTAAACAGTGCGTGTTGTTGTGAAACAATCTGAGTCATTACGTAACGGTAAAAATGTGCCAAGTGTCGCAATTATCGTTGTCCGTAAGCAAAGTCCTGTAGAAGTCAATGTACTTACCTCACAATAAACAAAAATGAAATGCTACACGTATAGATATAGTAGTTATTACGTACATTACCGTGACCACGAAAGTACTGTACTGTAAAGCATTGCTGTGTAACGAAAAATACCTATCTCATTGTAGCTATACCACAAGAGTTACTACTAAAACATGTTTTACTTTCCAGAATAATACAGAAACACTGTGCAGATATAAAACAGATACAGCACAAAAGCAACAATGTAAATTGTGTCACTCATTAGTAGCATCGTAATATAATCGTGTAGCTCTCAAACAAACCAAATACTAAGTCATTTGTAATCTCACAGGAAGTACGTTAAATCCAGAATGTATTTTCAAGTAAACCAAAATGTTATATTAAAATCTCATTAGCAGTCTATGTTCGAAATATGTAAGCCTTATAGTCGTTACGTAATCGTGCAACTAACAGGCAAGAATGTACACACAATAACACTGTGTCATCTGTTCACTATCAAAATGCACTCGTAATTACTGTTTAAATAAGTTCCCTTTGTTCGTGACCGGATAGTTAACTTTAAAACATTGTTGCATGTTAGCAGTTTCTAAGTGTGACAAAGCGTACTACTAACGTGAAGTGTGGTATAATCCTTTACTCTTCCTAGTATGCAGAGTTTCAACTTCAACGCAATTACCATGCGGTATACATCGGTAAAGAATACTGCAATTTTTCTCGAGGTTAGCTTCTATGTTATTTTTCTCAAGCCCAGGCGGCGTAACTGGCCGCCTGCGGTGCAGGTCATTGTCTGTTGCCTCTTTGTTGTCGCCTGTCATTCCTGGGATTTAGAGACCTAACTTCTACAAATACGACTTGTCGAGGGGGCCCTGCCCTGTTTGAATCACGCCAATTTTGGTTAAATTCTGGTTTGTTGTTAAGATTATATCGTCTGTCGTCATGTCTGTAATTTCTTTCTTGTCGGTCACATAGTGGAGAATTTCACCCTGAATCGTAGCTGCGCGGTGAGCTGTTGCGTCTGAAATTATTCTGTGTCCCTTGATAATAATAGTTCTGGCTCCCATATTGTCTGTTTCTATGATTGTCTCTGTCATAGTCATTAGTGCTGAGAGGTGATCTTACCCTGTCATTATTAATCTGCCAACGGCTGTCATACGGGTGGTGTCTGTTTTGGTCACGATTTTTCTTGTAAGAATATCCTTGTCGTGTCCGGTTATTATTTCTCTCGTCACGGAATTGTGATGGATGTGACCTATAATTGTTGTTTTCCTGGTTTCGCGTCCCGCGATTTTCAATCAATTTCCAATTCTTGTAAGAGTCCCTGAAAAGCTTCAATGTCGTCTTTGCAACGTCCTGCCAAAATAATATGTCGTAAATGTTCAAGCAATTTGATTAAGAAAATGCGGATGAGTTCTGAGGGGCTGTATGGGTTTGACAGATACTTATTCTTGTGCAACATGTCATCAAAATATTTGACAAGACACGAGAATTGAGATTGTTCAAAGTGTTTCATCATTATGATGCTATGTTTTACTCAGTCTTGAGTAGCTTGAGACCAGTATGCTGAGAGGAAGGCATGATAAAATTCTCCTTCATTGTGACAATCGCGAATGACCAATCGCATTCTTGCAGCTGGATCATTCCCTAAGTAGCCACACATAAATTCCAATATGTGCTCTAATGACCAGTTGGGAGGAAAACAATGAGAGAATTGATAAAGTCACGCTTGTGGATGAATGTCGTTGCCAGAATTGTTAAAAGTTTTGAATTTACGTTTAGTAATGAACAGCTTATAGTCAAAATCATGTCGGTGATTCGCATATCGGTCATTGTTACGTCTTGTCGGTGGTTTCGTCTCAAAATTCGGTGCACCTTGCCAATTTCTTTCATAGTTTCCGAAGTGCCCTGTGTTATTATTTACTGGCTTTTCCGTATTTCTAAGTCCCTCTTCCCGTATTGGAGCGCGAGTCTCCTCTGAAATATGTAATTCTTGTATTACCTGTGTCAACTGATCTTGTACTTCCCGGATTTCTCTTTTGTACTGTGTATTGATTTGATTCTGATTTTGTTTAAAATTCTTAATTTGTTCATGCTCTTCTGTGTCAGTGAAGGCTACCGGCCTTGTGTCATTCAGATCATCATCCACCTTGGTAGATAAGTTAGTGAACTGATCTGAAAGTTTGGTTATTTTCTCTGATAATGAAGTGATTTCCTCCGTGTCTTTTTCTGAACCAAGTTTTAGAGCATCTACTGTGTCCTTTAAGTTTCTGCAAGTTGCGTAACCGAATCGGTAGATGCAACTGAGTCAATTTTAGCTTGCAAGGTGTCGCGATTTTCATGAACAACAGTTTGCAGTTCATTTAAAGCTGCTTCGTGATTCTGTAATGCATTTTCATGGCACAAAATGTATGTTGAATATGCTCACAAATTTGTGTTTTTATGTCATTACAAACTTTCTGAGATTTCGATTCGACGTTATGTATCTCAGATGTTAAATCTTCACGTCTTTGTTCAAGCGTCTAACTTTTGAAGCTTTTGCTATGTTTGTTTCTGATTTTGTTCCATTAAGTCTAACTTTTGAAGCTGTTGCCCAATTTGTTTCTGATTTTGTTCCATTCGTTGCATGAATTACAGTAACAATGTATTAGTGTCTGCAACATGTTCCTCTGTGCTTTTCGGCAGTGCATTTGCACCTGCAACATTCGCATTTTGAAAAGCAGAGACATTTCTTTGTAGAAAGCATCGCAAATACGACACGCTCATACTTGAAGACATCTAATTACACTTTGGAGCTCGTAATTGCTGATAATTAATGAAATGACATACAGCTAGTGAATGACATTTCATGCTTTGCTTTATATATATACTTGCTCATATTGTTTAATATCTAGTTTCTAGTTGCACTGCAGCATGGGTTAAAATAAAATTTGATATATGTACTAATATCACTGTTTTCTGTCTATAGATGCATTAAATAATAATTTTATGATCTACCTTCTTAAAAATGGGAGCACAAAGAGACATTTCCCTTCACAGGAATTGCATACATAATTTTTTCAACGACTTGGTAACTTGTTTGGTAGAGTAAGTTATCGTGATGCATCACTCTAGTGTAATATTTTTTCTGTTGGAGTTTTGTCATGTTTAGGTATAAGTTATTGCATTTGTTGCTGCTGTTTGACAGGCATTGTCCTAATGAATTTCATGTTGTATTAAGCCAGTTTTACTACTGACTTATTTTTCTTGTTGCTGGACATTGACTCATATTTGTTGTAATGTTGCATTTACCTTTCTAATTTAGATATACTGCTGCTTACTTTGTCAATTTGTATAATTTTTTATCACTACTGTTTGTGCTCCTGCATTGCCTCGTACTTTAGTTTATGCATCTGAGCTCAGTAGATTTAAGTTAGCTTAAGATGGGGTAGGTTATATAAGAGAATTTGTGAGGAACTGGAAGAAATGCATTGAGACGCTGTAAGAAAAAGGTTTGGTCAAAAAAATAGTGTACAATGGAGAATAATTATTTTGGAAGAGGATATGAACAAAAAAGGAGGGTTTAGGGACAACAGGTTTAGGTAGGATTTTCTTGGAAATAAATGATGAGGTAAGATAATGGAAAAAATATTGAGGTATGAAATATGTGAACATATAAATACAGAAAGCATGCTTAGTTGGGGTTTTTATGTGGGACAAATGTTGAAATAATATCTATAGAATGAAGTTTTGGGTTTGACTGCAGTACCAAATGTTATACTGAAAACAAACCCTGTCCTTTCCTTTTTTATGTGTTTAGCTGATAAGAGCTTTGTTAGAATTTTTCTAATGCAAAGCTACATTCACTATGATGAGGAATACTGTTATCCTCAAATATAATTTGCATTAATGATATGTTATTTAGTTTGTAAAGATGTTTAGACATTATTTATTCTGTTCTGTTTTAATGCTCATGTGTGAAGTTAACATTTCGAAAACTATTCTCATTATTTTATTTCTTTACTTATGTCATCGTTCTTGTAACACTGATGCATATGTTTATTTCTATTCTTTTGTAAAGTCTGTATTAATACAAATGTTATCTGTATTATTATGTTCTTTAATGATGTATTTTGTGCCTTTGTAATTTTATTCTCATGTCATAAATTTGTAATTGTTAGACACCAGTTCTTCAAATTAAGCTTCATTTCACTGCACACCTTTTTGTTGGTCATAGTATATGCACAATATGTGAGAAGTTAAAAAAAAGGGGGACTGTTTCCACTCGCATGTGTGTTGATAATTCAGCAGGGAACCTGTTAACAGCACTGCTGGTTCTAAGGACAATTCCAAAACCTTTGTGAGTGCACAGGTGGTGGTTTATGGACTTGCTGTATTATCAGCAAGACTCTTCGTTGGGGACTGTGCACCCACACAGTCGCAACGGATGACTGCTGGCCATATCCACAAGGACTACAGTGGGTCTGCACCTTTGATGACCCACCAATACCATACTCTCTACAAGGACTACAGTGCGTCTGCACCTGTGGTGACCCACCAATATCATTACCTCTACAAGAAATACTGTGGATCTGCTCTGTGATGACCTTCCTACCAATATTCTTTAAAACTTCGACTGACTCTGAAGTGGGTTTGCTCTGTTGTGGCCCATTACCTGTCAGCATGTCAAGAGTCAGCACTGTCTTTCCGCTGGGAGGACAACACTACTTGTTCAAGACTGCATGGAAATCCACTGCTTCTATGTGTGCATTTTCTTTTACTGCTCAGACTTTGTACTACTGTCATGAATGATCAGGACTGTCTTTATGGCCTGTGATAACAATCTTTGCATGTGAGCAACATTATGTCAATAAGTGTATGCATTTGATATTTGGTATTGTAATTATGAAAAAAAATATCTAATCACTATTGGGCATTACCCAAAACAATTTGTAAAATTTTTTGTGGGGAGCGTGGGGGCTATGTAAGTAGGCTGTTTAGGTTTTTATGTTGGTAATGCCACGTAGCGCTCTTTATGAAAATCACTGACTGTGCTGTGTGCATTCTGTGGCTGTTTCAACTCATTGTTGGAATATTCGTTAGTGTAGTGTTGGGCTGTTTGATGTGAACAGCACGTAGAGTTGGGCAGTTGGAGGAGAGCCGCCAGCAGTGGTGGATATGCAGAGAGAGATGCCAGAGTTTTGAGAGGTTACTATAAGCGGACGATCTAGATGTGTGTCTGCCAGAAAAAGGAATTTTGTAAAGATGGTTATCATTAATTTATGGATATATATGATACTTTTGAACAGTATTAAGGTAAATAAATTGTTTGTTCTCTACCAAAATCTTTCAGTTGCTAACTATGCCTATCAGTAGTTAGTGCCTTCAGTAGTTAGAATCTTTTATTTAGCTGGCAGTATTGGCGCTCGCTGTTTTGCAGTAGTTCGAGTAATGAAGATTTTTGTGGGGTAAGTGATTCATGAAAGGTATAGGTTATTGTTAGTCAGGGCCATTCTTTTGTAGAAATTACTGAAAGTCAGATTGCGTTACGCTAAAAATATTGTGTGTCAGTTTAGTGATGATCAGAATAAGTAAAGAGAAAACTGTTTGAGTACGTTGAGTTTTCCTGAGCTGTTTTAAAATCAAATAACTTAAGAGGTTTACTGGCACAGTAATTTTTAATGTTTTCTAAGGGGATGTTTCAATGTAAATATATTTTCCACAGATTTTCTCGTATTTTAGTATATCATACAGTATTTTGATTTTTCACATTAACAAAGCCAAAATTACATTGTTTGTACCTACCAAACAAAAATACGTCCTATTACATCAAGGCCAGATTACGAGCCTCACACTCTGCAGAAGTAACAATATTCCAAAGGGCTTACGATTTTTCTTAAAAAATGAAACCCAGCTAGTTTTCGTTATAGTTTTGATTTCGATTATTATTTCATAAACGAATTTAGAAATAAAAATAGTAAACAGTTCAGGATTGCGTAATTAATAATATAAATTTTCAATGTACAAATAACATGTAATTTCAAGTATTTCTAAAAAAATTTTAACTGGACATTCAGAACTAGTACTTATTGATTATAACATCGAAATTAAAATATTTTATAAAGCAGTTACTTTCCATAAATTTTAGCTTGAAATATAACATACTGTGTATAAAATTATATGAAAGTTTTCAGAAAAGCAACTGAGATAATATTGAGCTACCCGAAATTCGAAAAAAATGATACTGGTATCGACAGTTACTGTTGAGGAAAAGAAATGCTAGAGGAGGCTGTCCTGTTACAACTTAAATCTAAATTTTTCTGACACTTTGTGGAGCGAGAGGAAATACCAAGGCAGTGGTGTGTATCTATCTACAAAAAAGGAAAGAAGATGCACCCAAATAATTATAGGGGAACTAGTGTTGTTGCTTCTGCCAGCACCACACTGAGGAACAAGTTTGAGATTGAGAGAAAGATGTGAGAGGAACAGGAGGTTTTACCATTGGGCTATCCTGTGTGGGTCATACTTTCAGTCATAGACAAACAAGTGAGAAGGCGTATTCCAAGGGTCAAGAAGTACACCAAACATTCTGGATTTAGGAAAAGCATACGATTCTGTACCAATCAACGAACTACTGGAAGCGATGGAGTATGCAGTTGTAAAGCACAATAGATACCCCTAATTCAAAGAATCTACCAGCAATCGTACGCAGCATTTAATGTAGTGAGAAACTTGAGTGAGACAAATATCGAAATAATTTACAAAGGGCTGCAATATGTCGCCGACTCCGTTTGAAATACGTATCTAGTAAATATTGGAATGGGGGAATCAGTCATGCGGAAGTGTGTGATTTATCTTCCAGCTTGCTACTACCTACTCATTATTATTTGCCGATAATCTGGTACTGATAGGACGAAGCAGAGAGTACGTCAAATATATGATAAATAAGTTAATGGAAGCATCTGAACGACTCGGTCTTGGAACAATAATAAGCAAAGCAGAATATCTAGTAGAGGGAGGAGATAGAAGGGATATAGTACTGCCTCAAGGCAGTTTAAATACTTAGGATCGATTATCGATTCCTCGGGAAGCTGTGAAGCAGATGTGGAATCCATGACCCAACACACAAGAGGAGCAATTAAAATGCTAAATATTCTGCGCAGCTGGACCATATGATTCTGTACCATCAACAGACTATGGAAAGCGATGGAATATGTAGGTGTAATTGGAATGGTGAGAAAGAGAGGTCTGTCAGAGGAAGATGAAGACTGCCCTGATCGTGAAAGCTGGCGAGTGGGAATTCGGGGCAACTACAGGAGAGTGGAGAAGACCTTAAAAGTAAGTAAGTATAAAAACAGCCGAGAGGCCAAGAGGGGTTGAGTTTCTAGCACTCAATCGACAGGGACGAGAGACAACAGACCTAGGGTGCGGAGATGATGGAGGACACTTCAGCTCCCTAGACAGGAGGGGAGACTTGAAATCCAGACTGAAGAGAGACTGAGTGCCCTTTCGAGCTGACACCTTTATGGCACGACGCACCATGATCTCTGACTCCGGTAAGAACACTTTGCACCAACAGCTTGATGGGGCTGGATAGGCAGGTCAACTCGTTGGCTTTATGCAAATAATGATCGTTCGCTCTGCCCCAGCAATATTCTTTCCTTAGCTATCGTCCTCTTGGCTTTGCAGTTACTGCATACTTGTTGTTGAACTTCGCGACAGGATAATGACGACGGAAAATCGGCGTAATTAAATTGCTACACCCATCCACCTAAGAACGTTGCCAACAAATGGTGGCTTGGCCAACTGTGTAATACTGGATTCAGCACTGTTTATAATGGATGTTTAATTCCTTCAATATCTAAACTCCCAGTTATGGAATACATTATGAATATATTTTACCCCTTGATATTCCTGTCACAGTTAATGAAGCCCATATCATTAGGTAAGTAGAAAGTAAAGTAATACCCACGCAACAGATACAATCCTCATAGACCCATAAATTATCGCTTTCTTTAAATTCCATTGCGCAACTTAATTAATCAGCACTAGCTCTTCAGGGGCGATCTAATTCCTTAATATATCGCATCTCTGCTCTCTGAATTTCATTTTTGTGTGTGTGTGTGTGTGTGTGTGTGTGTGTGTGTTTGTGTGTGTGTGTATGTGTGTGTTAACATAGCTTCCGTAGGCTAATACGGGAACTACCATTAGTCTACAGAATGTCATGATAGTTTCTTTTTGTACTTCATGGCCTAGTGTTCTGCTAATGGTACCACAGAAATCGTGGAATTTGTGTATGTTATTTTCAATAACAGGGTGCAAATCAAAACCTACAGCATAACCTAAATACGATATCTGAGACACTTGTTCTAAAACTGGATTATCCAAAACAAATTTTTATCTGCCTCGATATTTTCCTCGGATTTCATAACTGAAAAAGAAAACAGAGGAGCCTTATCTCGTAAGCTAAATAAAATGAAGCTGTTCTTTTTTTAACAGGAATCTGTTTTTATTATTTTTAGATTTATTACATAAACAGTACAAAAATGTATAAAATCAACATGCAACACAGATTATATTTACACGAGGAAGAAAATAAGAACAATGTCACCATTCTGATTCATTTGGTATGATAAGATAGCTCGTATCTTCAGTGATAGAAATTTCACTGTGTTATCATCAGATTATATCAATACCACAATCAAGAAAGAGTATTCAATGGAATAATAATGAACAGTTATTGACATTAAGATGTTAACATAAAACATCCATCGATACGTCCATTACAGGAATGCTGTCGATATGCTGTGGAACCCAGCGGGACACCTTCAGTAGTATCCATACCCACGTCTTGGTCCAGCACCTCCCACAGCAGCCCCGTAACCTGAGGAGGAGTAAATACAAGTATTAGCGCTGCAAAGCAAAGGATTTCTGTCACATCTAATAGGACCATCTTCAAAATATTAGCCCTTCGGCATTTTAAGTTTATGCTTCGCTGTAGAGCTTAGTACGAAATGTAGCTAAGACACCCCACGTCCGTAAAACCACAGACAAAGACATTGGTATCACTACCGATATAAACTTGAATAATCAACTTTTCAAATATATACATGTTATCATTTACCGACACAAGCCTCAACAATCAATTATTCAAATACGTACTAAATAAGACAATCTAAAAACCGTCGTAACTTTACTGCTGTCCGATTTGGCTTCCATTTGTTGCCGAACGTACATAGAACTAATGACATAGTTCATTATCTGTACCAAATGTCATTCTGTTTCTCTTCTACAAATTTGGAATATAGTTGACTTGATCATGATGCGGTAACTTACTGAGCTGGCAAGTAGCTAAAGGAGTGAGGCTCATAAATTCTGGTTTTCATTGAAGCCATCCCTGCTAGTACATCAATGACAGATTTTCACATGAAGAAAATAACACAAATGATACGATGCGCAGGAGCTCTGTCTTGTCGGAAGATTACATAGTCAACTTTTCGCTAAGTTTCTGTTTCTGTGCATGATAAATCCTCCCAGTGCTTCATTTTAATTTGACTGTAGAGAAAAATTCAGATACGAAATTCAAATAACATTACTTTTCGAGAAATTCAACTCTTTTTGTAAGGGTAGACATAGTGTCGACATTGAGACACAACAATTGTTGGAAAGTTAGGATTGACTATTTACGACAATCATAGTTGTGATGTAATACTTACTGGCGACTACTGGCTCGATCATTATGGCCACCTTCAGATGGTTTCAGAATTTTTGCTCTGAAACAATTTCGTCGCCGTGTATGGCTGCCTCAGTACAAAAATACTTGACTTGAAGATCAGGAATTATACAGTAAACCAGCTGACAGTATCTGATGATGGCCCATAACGGCAGCAATATTTAAAGCAACTATGGCTTTAATCAATGATCATTGTCAGGTCCCTTTTACAAGTAGCTTAAGAATAACACTAAGCAAGGGTTTGTAACGAAATTTCGCGAGTGATGAGACTATTCAGTCAACCACACACATGTGAGTGGTATAAATTAGCCGACGTAAGAGCGAGGCTCGGTGAAAGGCGCAGTGGAAAGGCGCTAGAGACGCATTCTAGAAAATGATGATTCAAATCCCCATTCGTCCACATAGATTTACGTCTTCCGTGGCTTCTCTAAATTACTTAAGATAAAGGTAGAGATTGTTCTGTCGAAAGGGAAGCATTTTCTTTGACATCACTCACTTCCCAACCGGTGCTTGAGATCTGTCTAACTGTCTCGTCATCGACGGAACGTGAAACCCTAATCTTGCTTCCTTTCTTATCTCACTACAGCTTTGACGATCTTGTAGACAACTAGATGGAAAAAAAATGAAGGCTATAAGTGTTGCACTCTTTAAAGTAAGCATTGCAGTACATTTCCATCTCCATCAGCATCCCTAAAACAACAGACTGTTCCTGAATATACAGGAACTTATTTTCGAGAATCCCTAACTACGATCTTCTCTTCGTATTAGTGCGTAGCTAGGATCAACCATCAGCACATTCTTGTTCTTCACCCTTACTCCTGCGTTGCATCCATAAAGTTGATAAGGAACTGAGACAGGGTTAGAGATTGTCCCCGTCGTCTATCAGTCTGTAGGCGCTCATTGAATGTAGGCGCTCATTGAACAAGCAGTAAAGGAAACCGGGGAGAAATTTGGAAAGGAAAAGTACAGACAGGAGAGATAAAAATTTGACGTTAGCAGAGGTTAGAAACAACTTTTAATATTAGTTGAACGGAATGGATAATGTCGTGAAAAGAGGCTGAATGGAAACAAAAGTAAAAGAAGGGTAAGGGAATGTAAACAAATTAATTCCAGTAATGCTGTGGGAACTAGATTGGGAAATGAAGCACTAAAAGTGGTACATGAATTCTGCTATTTGGGAAGCACAATAACGGATGATGGACGAAATAGAGGGGATACATAATGCAGAATAATAGTTTAAAGACAAACGATTGTGAAAAAAGGAAATTTATTCACATCTAGCATAAAAGTTACGAAGTCTTTTCTGAAGGAATTTATCAAGAGTGTAGCCTCGTATGGATGTGAAAATTGGACGACAACCAGTTCAGACAAAGAGGGAATAGAAGTTTCTGGAATGTGGTGCTACAGAGGGAGGCTGAAGATTAGATGGGTCGATAAAATAACTAACGAAGAGGTAGGAATCGAATTGGGTTCAAATGGCTCTGAGCACTATGGGACTCAACTGCTGTGGTCATCAGTCCCCTAGAACTTAGAACTACTTAAACCTAACTAACCTAAGGACATCACACACACCCATGCCCGAGGTAGGATTCGAACCTGCGACCGTAGCAGCAGCGCGGCTCCGGACTGGAGCGCCTAGAACCGCACGGCCACCGAGGCCGGCGAATCGAATTGGGAAGTGAAGAGCTTTAGGGCACAAGAACAGGGGATCAGTTGACAGTACACATTCGAACGCATCAAGGAATCGTGTTTGGTGATGAAGGTAAGTATGGAGGGTAAAAGTTGTAAAGCAATAACAAGGCTTGGCTACGGGTTGTATGGGTTTAAGTGGAAGCCGATTGCAGTAGTTATGCAGAGATGAAAAGACTTGCACAGGATAGATTAGCATGGATAATTTCATCAAACCAGTCTTGGAATTCAAGACCACAATAGTATCGGAGTCTCTCACCGTGATGCGAGTTGTGCACAACGGGGTGGAAGCCGGACTTGTCGGCGTGGTACTTGACGGTGCGCACGCTGCCGTCCGCCTCCTTGAGCGAGTACTCGCCAGTCACCACGTCTCCGTCGCGGTGCTCCTTCTGGGAGTGGTGGTCCCCTGTGTGCCCGTCAGACACCCCGTACTCGAACTCGTACTTCGGGTACGCCTGCGAAAGCATACAATCACGTCAGTCACATTAAACTAATTCGTAATTTTATTTGTTGGTTGTTGATAAAAGCCCTCTGTTAGTATAGTGTCAAATCAATTTAGACATGAAAACAGTTTTTCCTACAAAATGTATCTCTGCAGCGAAGTGTACGCCGTTTTGAAAGTTCCTGGAAAATGAAAATTGCGCCCTGGTCTGGGACTCGGAAAGCTGGACCTTGTCTTTCGCTGGCACTGGACTTAACGACTTAGCTACCCATGCTGGACTCACAATCGTCCTTAGAGCTCGAATTTTGTCAGCACCTGTCCCTAACTCATAGAAAATATCCTGCTTACATTGCTGGCCTTACCACTATTGGAAGATACGGGGGCTATTTTTTATTTCAGCCTCCGAATAGTCACGAAATGGAATTCACAGGGAAGATCAAAAATTTTATTTGCAACATTTAACTGTACTTTCCAGCTACTACACAGCCACCACTCCGACTTAGACATCTGTCGTAGCGTGGTACCAACTTTTCAGTACCCTCGTCAGAGAAGGAAGCCTCCTGCTGTTTTCGCCAATTCCCTACGCCGGTGTGAAGCTCGTTGTCTGTGCAAAAATGCTGTACTCATAACCAGCGGTTCAGGAGAGCGAAGGAATGACAATCACAGGGAGCCAGGTCCGGACTGCGTGGCGGGTGATCAAACGCTCCCCACTGAAAACGCTGCAGGATAGGCTTCGTTCACCTGCAGTTTGCGGCCGAGAACTGTCATGAAGAAGGAAACACATCACACGTTAGATAAGCTGCACGAAATCAGGCGAAACCTCCCAGCAGGCACTTCACGCTTGGCGGGAGACACTGTTGTTCCTAGAAGCGTTCACTGTGTGCTCAGAACTGAAAAACGCGACATGGCTGAATTACATGGGCATACTAGAGACTGAGCAATACATCTGCGTAAAGCTCCACCGAATTCTCACTGTGGTCCCAATTTCGCGACCGAATGGTGGTTGAAAAAAGTAGCCCTCGTAGGATTAACCAAACCTCAGGGTTGTTTTCAGAACTGATCTTTCACTGGGGTATACACTGCTTTGAAACGCCCTGAAAAATTAAAACATTACGGGAGAGATAAATTGGTAGAATTTATGAGGATGAGCCGTAAGTTTTGCGTGGATTGCTAAGACGTTAAACGTTCTAACCACGAAAAAAAGCTTCTGGCTTTGAGGCCCTATTCAGCACGGAGACTTCATGTGGCCGTAAGTTTTCAAGGAGCCAACATTAATTTATAAGATGTTGAGCAACATTTGGAACACAGCAATAGCAACAAAATGTTCAAATGTGTGTGAATTCCTAGGGAACCAAACTGCTGAGGTCATCGGTCCCTATTATTACATGATAAATCTTTTTGTGGAATCCAGACCGTTCTGTCAGTGTACAGTACAGCTCGTATTAAAGGAAGAACTTTCTCTTGCAGGTGTTGTTCAAAATGTCGACCATTACGATCAGGACTGAGTGTACGGTATCCGGCAGCTCGTTACAGAGTAATAATTTAATTATGATTTATTCGGTTTGTTAGCACCACCACCCTTGTGTCTGTGGACAACACACACACCCATGCCGGCGGGAGAGGCCGCACAGCCCGTGACCTGGCGCCTCAAACCGCGCGGGCACTCCGCGTGGCAGCAATAGCAACATGAGATAATATCATTACAAGAGCAAAAGCATAAAGTTGAACAAGAATATGGAATTGTTCTTGCCGGTTGCTACCTTATTTTCGTCTCCTGATTAGCAAATGTTGTTGAAATCTATAACCACACAATAAATCTTAAAAATGAACCTGAACAGTCACAACCGCAGTGAAACTTCTTTCTTATATGAGGTTACCTGTTTCGGGCTGTTTTAGACCACCTTCAAACCTACCACGTTGTGGTGGTCGGTGGTACTGGATGGAGCAGGTGCTACGACTCCACGAAACGCTAACTGCTCAAAGAGATATGTTTTCAAAAATTACATAATAAAACTTTTTATGCAATCCAGACCGAGTTGAAAGCAGTTCATTTACACTTTGATAATCTTCACTTCTGAGCCATAGTTAGCAAAAAGTGGAAATGATACTCCCATAGCACTGTGGAAGTGTTTTCGGCATTCCTTCTTAAGGTCTAATGGTAAATGTGTACCCTTGTTACTTTTATTGATACTGAATAACTGACCTGTCTGTAAACTGACAGGTTTGTACAACAATTGACAGATGATGTCGAGAGACAGAGAGAGAGAGAGACGTAGGGGCGATTATACAACTTTACTTCGTCTGGAGGGAACGAAGGCGTATTGTAAACAGGTAGAAATAGCTGTGATTATTTTGCCGGTTTAAGCAACTCCATCACGTGAACGTATCTTGGTTCATACTAATGGTGAAATGACTTTTTCTCGTTGTCGTGAGAGTAAATTTCCAAAGTTTGTCGCTAACAGAGCTGAATAAATTGTTGCGTGACCTCAAGTATTTGCTGTTTTTCGCAAATAAAATAAGTTGCCATTTGTGTTATTGAAACATTTTCCAGTTTCAACAGATTAATTCGTAATTTTCGGAAGTTCAGTATTGGCTTATAATATGGATTTTGCATTAATAAATTGGCCACAATAATCATAGAAAAATGTTCAAATGTGTGTGAAATGTTATGGGACTTAACTGCTAAGGTCATCAGTCCCTAAGCTGACACGGTACTTAACCTAAAGTGCCCTCAGGACAAACACACACACCCATGCCCGAGGGAGGACTCGAATCTCCGCCGGGACCAGCTGTACAGTCCACGACTGCAGCGCCCTAGACCGCTCGGCTAATCCCGCACGGCAATCATAGAATGTCTTGCTTAGAGATAGTAGTGGTCCATTCACGAGCACTGACAGGAATTGATGCTAGGGCCTTACCACGTAGTCCACACTGTGCCCTCCGTGACCGTGCCCGTATCCCCCATAGCCGGCGTGTCCCACGGTGACTGGGTGGGCGGGACCCACCACAGGACCCGTCTGGTGGGCGTAGGAGTGGGCGTGGCCGCAGATCGCCTGGTGACACGTGGAGGCCATCACCGCCAACAGCAGAGCCGACACCATCTGCAGGAACATAAACCGTGTTATGGCGTTTTGTAGGCAGCAGCAAAGCGACTTACATTAGCGAATTTAAGAACGAAAAAATACAACGTCTGTAAATCATTTCGTGCACGACAGCAGCATGTGCAAGTCAGATACTTTTACAGGGTAAATCAGAAATCCATCGACAAGCTTTCACACGTTGTTCGCGAATAGCTTCTCAGTATTTTGGCTTAAGCTATCTACGGTGTCAGGCATCTCGTTACAGAGTAATAATTTAATTTTGATTTATTCGGTTTGTTAGCACCACCACGCTTGTGTCTGTGGACGTACTTTCACAGCAGTGAAGAAGTTTTTAATGTGCATTAACCAAAAGGTACAGCACACAACACAGAGTAATGCAACAACCCTCAGACGAAACAAATACGCTTTTGTCACAATAATGTCAGTCCGCTCTCTCAGTGTACAGAAAGGAAAAACCTTCTCCTGCAGGTATAGTTCAAAATGTCGACTATTACGATCAACACCGAGTGTACAGAGACGCAAAGTGACTGTCTTACATGCTCAAGAAACCAGTAGTTTTTACTACTTCTGCGGCTGCGGTAATCCTAACCAGGTCCGTGCGAGTATCGACTGGAATCTCGTAAACTATGCTCTTCACATTCCCCCACACGTAGCCCATTAGTGGCAAGGAAAACCATTGCATTACAGACACATTATGGGTATTCACTGCACGCGTCGCCTGTACTTGCATAAGTGTCTTCATGATTTCTCCATTGGAAAAAGATTCCGGACTAGTCCCCCATTCGGATCTCCGGGACGGGACTGCCAAGGGAGAGGTGAACCAATGGAGAGGTGAACACGAGAAGAAGATCGAATAATCATCGAAACTATAACGTTCTACGAGTACGGGCGTGGAATGTGAGAAATCTGGACTTGGCAGGGAAACTAGAAAATCTGAAAAGGGAAATGCTAAGTCTCAATCTAGATATAGTAGGCCTCACAAAAGTGAAATAGAAAGAAGACAAGCATTTCTGGTAAGATGAGATAAGAGGAACATCAACAGAAGCAGAACGGGAGTAGGATTCTTTACGAGTAGGAAGTAGGGCAGAGAGTGAGCAATTGTGAACAGCTCAGTGATAGGGTTGTGCTGATCAGAATCGACAGCAAACCGACACCGACAACAATAATCCAGGTATACATGCAGCCACCGCAAGCTGAGGATGAAGAGATAGAGAAAATATATGACGATACTGAACTGGTAATTCAACACGTAAAGGGAGACGAAAATCTAATAGTCATGGAGAATTGGAGTGCAGTTATAAAGGATGCAGCAGAAGAAAGGGTTAGGGTTACTATGAACCTGGTACTAGGAATGAGAGAAGAGAAAGATTAATTGAATTCTGCAGTAATTTTCACCTAGAAATAGCGAACACCCTGCTCAAAAATCACATGAGGAGGAGGTATACTTTGAAACGGCTGGGAGATCCGGGAAAAATGTTATATTAAATCACGGTCAGACAGAGATTCCGAACTCAGATACTGGATTATAAGGCGTATCCAGGAGAGGACATCGACTCAGATCACAGTTTAGTAGGCTAGTGATGAAGAGTAAGCTGAATATTAATCAAGAACAATCATTGCGCGAATAGTTCCGACGAAAAATATTAATCCAAGGTTTAAATCTCGCTTAGCAGCAATAAAACTCGTAATGAAGACCCTGATTCATTACCGCTGAACGCTAATCATGCCACAAGCATCACAGTGAGTAGTAGCTGATGAAGTTCGCTGTAAGTCTACCGACACAAAAATTCAAGAAGACTTATGTTACATTTCCATTACACGAATCAGATGACGCAGATGGTCAACTTTCCTGCAAAGCACATAGCTACGTAAGCTGATTAATACTGATCAAACAGAACCAATCTAAAGAAAAGAAAAGCAGAAATGTAACAATCACAAATTTTATTTCTCAGTGTCAGTGTGAAACAGTACGGTCGTGCCTTCGAATGAAAAGACAAAAGTAGACAACTATCACATCATCTGCCCATTTGGTATATACCACAACGAGGTGCCAACCAAATATGGCAGTTAGACATAACACATAGAAATGCACTGCCGTGGAAATGAGCAGTCGAAAACCAAAAGAATCTCATCTCCCATATATTGCTTTTTATACCTACTGATCGACGATGAAAGGGAAAAAATACTTAAATACTATAGAGAAAATTTCACTACGAGTGATCAAGCAAACAACGCACACTGATTGCGGCTGCCAAACGTTATAGTGATAACTCACTTTTAACGTTGTTTCGTCTTGACTACATAAAATTATAAGTAAAATTAGTATTCCGTTTGAAAGAAACGTCGCTGAAGTATTAGTTGCCGACATTCTTTTTTTAAACAGCGTTTCAAGAAATAAACTCATCGAATAGGTCGTTATACAGTGCACATCATAGATTCACTAAGAAGACACCTAAGTCATGTAAGAATATAGACACAGAATTTCATGGGAACCAAAACAGTAAAAGAAAGCGCTTGGTACTACAAGTCTACTAAAGTGACTCCTACTGCTTGTTACACCTTCTGCGTAACCTGAGCGCAGTCAGAATATCACTGGACTATAATATCACCGGACAGTTACTGTGATTCAGGACGTTCTCTGCTTTAAGACTCTGCTTATAAGACCTAATACCTCCAGATGTAAAGAAAATACAAGAATACGTAGGTTATACACAGATGTATACACTGATCAGCCAGAACATTATGACAGCCTACCTAATAGCTGGTATGTCCGTCTTTGTCACGGCTAACAACAGCGACGCTTCGTGGCATGGAAATAACGAGGCCCTGGTGGGTCGGTCGTGCGAGTTGGCTTCACATCTGCACAAGTCGCCAATTCCCGTAAATTGGGGGGAGGGGAGGGGGAGGCGACTAGCTCTGACGCCACGTTCAGTCACATCGCAGATGTGTTCGGCCGGACTGGGGGGCCAGCACGTCAACTGGAACTCGCCACTGTGTTCCTCGAACCACTCTATCGCGCTCCTGGCCTTGTCACATGGCACTTTATGTTGCTGAAAAATGCCACTGCAGTCGTAAAACATGATGTCATGAAGTGGAGTACGTGGTCTGCAACCAGTGAACGATACTCCTTCGCCGTCATGGTGCTTTGCACGAGCTCCACTGGACCCATGAATGCCCACGTGAATGTTCCTCACAGCACAATGGAGCCGCCGCCAGCTTGTCACCGTCCCACCATCTCAGTTTCAAGGAGCTAATCCACTGGAAGGCGACGGATTCGCACACTCCAATCGGCATGATGAAGAAGGTACTAGGTATTCATCATACCATGCAACGCTCTGCCATTGCGCCAACGTTCAGTGTCGGTGGCATGTGCCTATTTCAGTCATAGTGTTAACATTGGTAGATGCGTGGGTCGTCGGCTGCAAAAACGCATCGTCAGGAATGTTTGATGCTCTGTGTATTCAGACACACCTGTACGCCGCCGAGCATTAATGTCTGATGTCAGTTCCGCCACAGTTTGTCGCCTGTCCTGTTTTCCAGTCTGTCCAGCCTCCGACGTTCGAAGTGTGTAATGAGGGATGACTGCCCAACTTCACGACGTCTGGACAAGTTGAAGAGCCTCACCATAGCACTCTTCGAGCAAACGACAAGCCATGCAGTTAAAGGAATGCTCGTGCCGAGCCTCCGGGCTCTCACAATCTGCCGTCGTCAAACTCAGATACATCGCACGCCTTCCCCATTCTACAAACGGACAGCATGTTCGATGATACTACATGCATCGTGCGTGTGTCTGACTAGCAGTCATTCCTCGCCAGGTCACGTTGCTATTGCCTGGATGGGTTTATATCGATAGTAGGTCGGTGGTGATAATGTTCTGGTGGATAAATGTAATTTCTATCAGCCCCTGGTAGCTGAGTGGTCAGCGCGACGGAATGTCATACCTAACGGCCCGGGTTCGATTCCCGGCTGGGTCGGAGAGTGTCTCCGCTCAGGGATTGGGCGTTGTGTTGTTCTTATCATCATTATTTCATCCCCATCGACACGCACGTCGCCGGAGTGGCGTCAACTCGAAAGATTTGCACCAGGCGAACGGTCAACCCGACAGGGGGCCCCAGTCACCACGCGGCATTTCCATTTCCAATGTAATTTCTGTAATTTACATTTCTGAAGGAATATCCTATGGCGAGAGTGATATACATTTTGGATCGTATATGCGTTGTAGACAAATATTGTTACTCCTCTCTATATCAAGCAAATATCTAAATTAGGAACATGTATATCCGAAGAGAGGCCTAAGATCCGCTATCACCTGTTTGTAGCATATGATGATTCGATTTTATTTAATCCTTTTCTTTCATTACCATAACTTCAAGTAGAACTGCTAGTTTAACGCGGACGTATTATGGCAAAGCTGTCAATAGCGTTCTGAAACTACATGTAGTTGTGTATCAACGCTAAATCAAAGACAGATAAAACAACTGTGATGTAAAGAACTGTCAAGTGGAAGAAAACGGAGTAGCTATTACCAACAGCAACATGTCATTGTTTGAGGGAAATAACTCCAGGGCGTTCTCCTAGCGTTAGGAACATGAGGTGTTCACGCGGACGAGTGTGAAATATAACAGCTGTTGCACTGATGTCAATGGAGCTCACCTGTCCATGAACCATATTTGTCCCCAGTGAGGTACTCTGTCGGCTGCTATGAGCGAACTGGTGCTGCTGTTCCGAATTCGGGACCATTTATAGATAGGACCGTGGCTCAGTCTGCGTAAGTCCTCGTAAAAAGCGTCCGCCTCCCTTTTTCCGCCGCAGTCGGTACCTGCTATGCTGTGTCGGCGCGCTGCCGTTTCTTGCGGGCGATTAGCAGAGTTGTCAACAGCAGCGGCGAAAGCTCGCGAGCTCTGGGCGAGCAGGTGACACAATCAAACCGAGCCCCGGACTCAGTTATGACTTGACGTACGAATTAACTGACTTACGGCACTTGTGTATACACGCTAGAACGATTCGTGTTGCAACCGTCTGGTGGAATGCTAGGCATACGAAATATTGAGGGCGCCTCTGACTGTTATTACAACGACGGAAATGGAGGGTGTTCACCATGAACAACTTGACCAAGTGATACTACATTATATCCATACCTACGGTAAGCGTTAAATTAAAATTTAGTGATCACGGAGACTTATTTTCACTGTAGAAAAGACAGTTTCTACAGATGAGAAGTGATGTAAGTACAGGATGGTTGTTTGGTATTTCTAACATTCTCGGAAAATTTCGTGTGGAGATCTCAGAAGACGTCCACATGGGCGTGGGGAAAGGCAAATCATTGCCATGAAGGACGAGGGAGCGTCATAGCGACAGGTCACACAGACAGATGTCTGTAGTGCAACAACTGCCAAGCACACGGTGACGAGATGTACTCAGGACGATAGTTAGACAAGAAGAATAACCAAACTCCCTCAGGAAGTAATACCTACCATCTTAAGATCGTAGGATTATTCGGCTGCCTCTGACGAAGGGAGAAAAGATAACAGCTGAAATCCGCGAAGAGCCAGTGCGTCACAACGAAACATCGGGAATAGGGTACTAGAAGCTAAGTTACGATCTCGAGTTATCCGCCGGCGCCACACCACAAACAGCGGAGACTTGCAGGGTATAGAACCAGAGCCAACTGGGACACTAGCGATAGTCTATGGTGTTCAGTGACGCTTTTCGCCCCTGTTGGCCGTACCATGGTTGGAGATACCAGTTCCTGTCAGATCAGAGAAGTTATGGGGGACACCAGACCGCCATGCGCTTTTGATCAACAGAGATGCACTTAGCGTCGTGATGCCACTTGAGGACCCATTTGACCCATCAGTAGCGGCTCCAGGTCGCGAAAACTGACAATGGTCGGGGGAGCGGTATGATGATCTCACCACCCTCCATCTTCGCATCCAATGACACCAGTCAGCTTAGGACGACACGGAGGTCGGTCGGTGCCGTTACACCTTCTGAGGACTGCTCGAACGGAATTTAGATTTTCCGGTGATCAGGTCAACGCCAAAGTGTCCGTATACACAAACAGAACTGCGATTCTGTAGTTCTGTACCTCTCCTTCTCCTGGAATCATATTGTGGGGAGCTGCTGGATATGACAACAGAAATGATGTGGCAGTTGCTGAATGGATGCTGAATGCTCATCAGAATGGGGCAAGGATGGTATGTCGTGTTGTTGTATATGCTTGACATTAACTCACTCTGGGGACGATTGCTACTACAACAGAAGTAGTATACTTGAGAATGCCACGATCGCTTTAGTAGAGCATTTATTCAGATTACCGGTTTCAACGAACTATGTTGCTATCTTTGGATCTGCAAAGAATAAACCCAGTGAGCACGAAACTGGACGAGAGATACCTGCATAATATTTTAACGTAAGTGGACTCATAATGTACCTTATGCTCTACACTTCAAAGAATCTGGTACATGGGTACATTAATATGTGTCTCATAATCAACAGACATTCCATGAACATATATCGGCAGGTCAAAAGTAAAACTGTCATTACATAAATTGTAATACACACTCCACCAAAAGTACATGCTCATGCTCTCTTAAAAGCCGGATACAGACTGATTGGTTAGTGATCATGGCAGATATCACAACCAGCCACCAGGTGGCACCATAATAGTAACAAAACTGATTCACAGCGTTTCGTTTAAAGCATAACCACAAATATACGTCCACATGCATGTTTACAATGTAACTGTACAGAGAATTATCTAAATCGGGGCAATTTTTTTTAAAAAAAAAAGAAAAGTTTTAATTTTGTAAAATACTTAACAGTTCTTTCTTAACCATAAAAGAGAGTGCTGCATATCCATAATTATTATTTAATGTATGTTAAGGAAGACAAACAGGTGTAGAGAGTAAGGTAGTTCGTATTAAAAATTATAAATATATTTCTAGAAAGGGAACACAGAAAGATTTTATAATTTTAATCTTAATCTCCTTAGACAATTAATATATGCTATACAATACCAACAGTACAGTACAAAGAGGAACAAGGTAGTAATATAAACTAAATATCAGTATGAAAACAATAGCACATACTCAAGTACTGGTCTCAAGTATATCTCTAGAAACCACTACGTTCGATGTGTAGGTGCAGCACACAGCAAAGGAAGAACACCTGGAAGGAAAGAAACCATCACTAATCGCTGTACGATGTACAGCTCATGCTACATGTATGTTTTTCCTACGTTTTTCAGTACACCATAAAAAGATAATAATGTTTTGTACATACAAAAAGAGAAAAAGCTACACTCCTTACGTTAAGGAAAGCGTTGTGCAACATTAAATATGGGTATAGCACTATAAGTGGAATATAATATCCTCATATAATGTGTACTGTAGACCACTACAGGTCCAAAGCTGAATGTAATAAGAGGAGGGAAACCTTTCGTTTTATGGGACAGAAGCGTATGGAATGTAGTATGCACTCTTAACACATATATATTATATACATACAGAGTATTGCTTGAATCAACCTGTAGTAAGCATGCTTTCGTGATCTTATGTTCTAAGTGTTAGTTACATAAATTATTCTCCTGCACAACAGATAGTCGCTATCAATCATTTCCAATATGCAGTTAATAAACTTATCAAAAAGGACAAAGACACACAGTAACTAGATGTGCCACCATTTAGTACTATGTTTCCCACTGTCTACATGATGTAGAACATAAGTGCACGATGTTACTGGCAGTTAAGGCTTCGTAATAAAACGTATAAAACTATTTATAAAGGCCTAAAATGTATTAATACCTACGGTCTCCATACTAAACTTATTAAAGTATGAAGGATAGAAAAGCATCCTTCAAAAGCCTAAACATGTAAGGTAGGTCAGAGGGTGACTTACTGTGAACAGTTTAGTGACAGAGTTACCCTCGTCAGAATCGCTAGCAAACCAAGGCCAACAACGATAGTTTAGGTCACAGGCAGGTGATGATGACATGAAGAATGTATTTGCGTATATTGAAAGACGAATGCAGTATACAAAAGGAGGTGATAATCTAATAATCATGGGTGACAGGAACAGAGTAGTAGGGGAAGGACTAGAAGATGGAGTTGTGGGACAACATAGGCTCGGTATTAAGAATGAGAGAGGAGAAAGACAACTGAGTACTGCAATAAATTTCATCTAGTAATAGCGAATACACAGCTCAAAAACACAAGAGGAGGAGGTATACTTGGAAAAAGCTAGGATTCTAATACGTATCCAGGAGCAGATATAGACTCAGATCTCCTTTTAGTAATAATGAAGAATGAGGAGAATGTATTTGGAAAGTAGTGGTATACAGAAATACACTCCTGGAAATGGAAAAAAGAACACCGGTGTGTCAGACCCACCATACTTGCTCCGGACACTGCGAGAGGGCTGTACAAGCAATGATCACACGCACGGCACAGCAGACACACCAGGAACCGTGGTGTTGGCCGTCGAATGACGCTAGCTGCGCAGCATTTGTGCACCGCCGCCGTCAGTGTCAGCCAGTTTGCCGTGGCATACGGAGCTCCATCGCAGTCTTTAACACTGGTAGCATGCCGCGACAGCGTGGACGTGAACCGTATGTGCAGTTGACGGACTTTGAGAGAGGGCGTATAGTGGGCATGCGGGAGGCCAGGTGGACGTACCGCCGAATTGCTCAACACGTGGGGCGTGAGGTCTCCACAGTACATCGATGTTGTCGCCAGTGGTCGGCGGAAGGTGCACGTGCCCGTCGACCTGGGACCGGACCGCAGCGACGCACGGATGCACGCCAAGACCGTAGGATCCTACGCAGTGCCGTAGGGGACCGCACCGCCACTTCCCAGCAAATTAGGGACACTGTTGCTCCTGGGGTATCGGCGAGGACCATTCGCAACCGTCTCCATGAAGCTGGGCTACGGTCCCGCACACCGTTAGGCCGTCTTCCGCTCACGCCCCAACATCGTGCAGCCCGCCTCCAGTGGTGTCGCGACAGGCGTGAATGGAGGGACGAATGGAGACGTGTCGTCTTCAGCGATGAGAGTCGCTTCTGCCTTGGTGCCAATGATGGTCGTATGCGTGTTTGGCGCCGTGCAGGTGAGCGCCACAATCAGGACTGCATACGACCGAGGCACACAGGGCCAACACCCGGCATCATGGTGTGGGGAGCGATCTCCTACACTGGCCGTACACCACTGGTGATCGTCGAGGGGACACTGAATAGTGCACGGTACATCCAAACCGTCATCAAACCCATCGTTCTACCATTCCTAGACCGGCAAGGGAACTTGCTGTTCCAACAGGACAATGCACGTCCGCATGTATCCCGTGCCACCCAACGTGCTCTAGAAGGTGTAAGTCAACTACCCTGGCCAGCAAGATCTCCGGATCTGTCCCCCCTTGAGCATGTTTGGGACTGGATGAAGCGTCGTCTCACGCGGCCTGCACGTCCAGCACGAACGCTGGTCCAACTGAGGCGCCAGGTGGAAATGGCATGGCAAGCCGTTCCACAGGACTACATACAGCATCTCTACGATCGTCTCCATGGGAGAATAGCAGCCTGCATTGCTGCGAAAGGTGGATATACACTGTACTAGTGCCGACATTGTGCATGCTCTGTTGCCTGTGTCTATGTGCCTGTGGTTCTGTCAGTGTGATCATGTGATGTATCTGACCCCAGGAATGTGTCAATAAAGTTTCCCCTTCCTGGGACAATGAATTCACGGTGTTCTTATTTCAATTTCCAGGAGTGTACTAACGATTGATGAAATGCCTTTGAAGGTCTCTAAGATTGTAAACTGATAATGAATACTCACGGAAGTTCGACAAACACAGAATGAAGATAACTGCGAAGAAACGTTGGGAAACAGAAGACATACCTCAATTTATTGGCGATAGGAAGAAGTATAGAAACGTTCAGGGAGAGATTAGAATAAAACAATGTTACCCAGTAAGAAATGAAATAGATATCCAATTCAAGGAAGCCAAGGAGAAATGGCTGCAGGAAAAATATGAAGATACCAAAAAGAAATGATCGTCGGAAGGACTGACTCAGCAAATAGAAAAGTCGAAACAACCTTCGACGAAATTAAAAGCAAGGGCGGCAACATTAAGGGTTGTAAGTACCCTGTTTATGTGTTTCTATGTTGGCAGCGCTATAGACTGCATGAATATCGCTGAAAGAGCTGGGCGCCCTCTGTATAAGACTCTGTGGCTGATCGGACTCGCAGTTAGAAGTTAATAGTTAGCAGTGATGGTGGTTAGCAGTGTTAATGCTAGCAGACGGTCTGGACGCGTGTCCATCATGGAGATTTAGCATTGGTTGGACATGGATTGCAAAATGATGACTGATGTATTTGCTAACGCTTGAATAATGGAATTATTGACGATTATATTATTTTGGAACTGGATGTCACATGATTACATTGTTTGCTCGGCAACAAAATCTTTCCTTTGCTAACCAAATGCCTATTAATAGTTAGAACCTACAGTAGTTAGAATATTTTTATTTAGCTGGCTGTAGTTGGTGCTTGCTGTATTTGCTATAGTTCGTGTCATGAAGATTTTCTGTGTGGTGACTTCTGAAATGTATGGGTTATTGTTAGGATCTCTTCTTAATTCAGGGTCATTCTTTTTTGTTAATTATTTGATGTCAAATTGCGATGCGTTTGTATATTGTGGGTCATAAATGAATAGGATAAGTTTGAATTGTATCTGTCAGGGAAAATTCTGTAGGTCAGTGAAATGATAAAAAAAATAGCAATGAGACTGTACGTTCAGTTTCACTCAGCAGTAAGAAGATTAAGTTGCACTCAGCAATTTCATCTCGTGTTGAAGACTAGAGGCGTTAGTCATTAGATTCAGTTCCATTCAGAAGTTTAAGTAAAAACACAGAAGTTTCACCCGTTGAACCTTACCCGAGAATACTTCACTGGAATCTTCTGATTTTCAAGTAGTTTGAATAATTAGTAGATGATTAGAAATTAGTTATTGTTTACTGCTAGCACGTAATTGTATATGGAATTTCCTTTGTAGTTGTAGTTTCTTATGGTTGTAAAGAGCTAAGCAGTTGTGGTATGAATATGGATTTGCACTAAGTATCTCGCAGTCGCTTTGGCAACTCATTACATATTGATTATTTTCAGGGTTAGTTTAGTGTGTCTTCCTATTTTTACTTTTTAAATTTGTTTTTTCTTGTTATCGTGTGAAATACTGTGATAATTATGGCATCTGAAAAGCGTAACACTAGGCTGCAAAGCAGATTGAGAAATGACAAGCGTAGCGTGTTAGCATCGCCTAGTAACGAAGTGACAAATATTCAAGACAATGATTTGGTAACTGTGCATAAGGACATGGACCAGGTAATAAACAACAGGGAAGAAAGTGAAACAATCGGTGAACAGCGAACTACTTTCGATCGATCGGTCGGAAGCAATTCGCCTCATGAATGCGAAATAACAGAACCAAATTTGCAAATACAGTAGATTCAAGTTTTTCGTCATTGCACTTTTCTCCATTAAGTGAAGACTCATTCTCTTCTTTTCAAAATACGAATATTGCCGATGCAAATGCACTATCAAAAACCACAAAGGATAATGTTTCGGTCACTAATACATTGTTATTGCAACTAATACAAAATCATAAAAAAACACAGTAACAAATGGAACAAAATCATGTGCGAACAAAGCAACAGCTTCAAAAATTAGACACAACGCTTGAACAAACACGTGAAGATCTAACTGCTGAGCTACTTAAAATCGAAATATTAAAAAATTTCTGAAAATGCTCACAAATTTATGTTTATACATATTCAGAAATTTTTTGATATTTCGATTCGATTTTAAGTAGCTCAGCAGTTAAATCTTCACGTGTTTGTTCAAGCGTTGTGTCTAACTGGAAACGACTGTTGATTAGTGATCAATACAAGTTGTTATGACGAACTGTTAAAAGAGCTCGAGCCCGCAATACAATGGATAGCAGCTCACTACGTAAGTTAAATACATTAATAAATTAGCTGGAAATGCCCGACCGTGTTCACAGCTATAAAATTTCTCAAATATCGTAACCAATAAACTGCCTAATCGACTCAAACATTCACTTTCCTAAATGCCAATTAGTTAAGGAATTTAAATAAATGCCCTACAATTCTGTCTGAGACTAAGTCGAACTCTTTTCAAATTAGAGTCCAAGGAATGTGAAATATTTCAAACGCCCAACGAATGTGGGTGTACCGGCAAAAAAAAAAAAAAAAAAAAAAAATGTTCAAATGTGTGTAAATGCCTAAGGGATCAAACTGCTGAGGACATCGGTTCCTGGACTTGCTCACTACTTAAACTAAGCTGAACTAACTTATGCTAAGAACAACACACACACCCAAGACCGAGAGAGGACTCTAGTCTCCTCTCAGGTGGGACAGCGCAATCCGTGACATGGCGCCTCTAACAGCGCGGCTACTCCGCGCCGCGGCCGTACCGTTGGTCATACCCATGCAGACGCTGCTTCGTTCAATCCTCCCAAAGTGTGCCGCCTTCTCATTCTCTGTGACCCAGAGGATCATGGCCACTGATCTTATAGACCCTGTCACCGCTTCCAGAAAACTGCCGCCCATCTCCAACTCTCGGCGTCCCTACACACGAATAGTGCACACACATTGGCATCACATAAGAGCCTCATGTCATCAACAGTCCTTTACACGACTTATGATCCATACGTTTGATTAAAATTCTGTTTTTGCCATTAGCTGTGTGCTAAAATTCCACACTACGAATGCATATAACAATAATTTTGGGGGCTATAGTTGGCCCTCTAATCAAAGTTTAAATATTTACAATTTCTGCTGGTAAAGGTGAAAATTGTTGATTTTCACGGTATTTTTACTGTTTGTGATACAATTATGATTACTACATCATTTTCATAGGATTTTGTTTCCTCCTTGCATTTCTGTTATTAGAATTCACTTATCTTCAATGGACAAAAAATAATGAATCTTAATATCTAATTGCTTCCAACATGTACTGCGTACTGTTAGTATATGTGTCTTCATTCAAAAGATAAGTTGCTTTTAATCATTTTTCCAACTAAAACGTCTCTCAAAGCTTGATTAATGAATAAGTAGTTCTGTCGATGTGCCTACAAACTGAATGCTCGTTTTCTATCACGGGATGAATGCTTTAAAAATTATATATTATTTAGTGAGTTTATTGAAATCTATTTCTCTCTCTATCTTTTCTCATATAACATTTACACATCTTTATACCATATCTGTTTACCATTGGTTGAACCAAAAGTAGTGTGTAAGGAAATTATGGATAATATGTGGAAAGCATATTGGAAAGATAGGTCAGACTCATCAGCAGGAGGTGTCTTTATAATGACTAGCAGAAGAATTAAGTCCAGTGAGGTCCAAAATGAATGCAGTTGCGAGCTAATATGGACATGAGCACCTAGTTTTGGTGGATTTAGAATTATATTCTGGAGTTTCTAGGGACCACTAGATTCAGACACATTAGTTGTAAAGTCATTCGAAGATAGCCTAAACTCGAGAACATGGAAATACATCGACTAGATGGTAATAGTAGATGATGACACCTACCCACCCTAGAACACTACGCATGCTGTATTATCGGTAAGAGTCAACTATCTTGCGAAGTAATACTCAAAACTTTGTCTGACTACCTCGAACAACTGGTCCAACAATGAACATGAGAAAGAAGTAGTGTAGTCCTCCCAGTTACTAACAGACTTCATCACCAAGAAAATTTCACACTTAGAGTGGGATTAGCGAATGTGCTGCTATCACAGGGACGATGGTAACCAACGAAAAACGTCGTCAAGATAGCTACAAGAGTATTTAAGACTGGTGCAATTGATAGACATACTTTATCTACTCATTTAAAAAATGAACTGAGACCATTCAGTTCAGATCTTGCAAACCCCAGAAATTATGGCTGGAATTAAAAGACGTTACAAACCACTGTCTGAATAACTACATTCCAAGTAAAGTAATGACATCAGCAAAGATGGCAAGGAACCCAACGTAGTTCAATGTTACCATTTGTAGAATGTTGTGGAAACAGAGACGAACGGAGACTACTACACTCTCGTTACAAAAAGATTACGGGAACACTAACAGATAAAAATGAATGACCATTAGTGTATTGGTAACAAGGGTTGTGCGTACAGCTGACTATAATTTTCCCGAACCTTTTATTCTGTCTCTATGGCCCCGTCTGATGCCGAAACTGAAGACAGCACAAAGAAAGCCGAAATTTTAAATTCGGCAGTAAATTGGTTTTTGGAGGGGTCCACTTTGTCGTATTATCCAGACATGTCTTGCTGAAGCCTCAGCATCGTCAGTGGGCTTTTGGTTTCTAGGTATTAAACAGGTGATGTGATCTTGGCTACTTGTACACATATCAATTTGATTTTTTAAGAAAGTATTTCCAAATATGAGAACAAACTTTTGTATGTATATACGTTGTTACCACATGCTGTGGTTTTCCTGATCTTTTTGTGTTTTGCGTTACTCTCATTTTCCTTATAGTTTGTCATCTACAATTATTAAGAACTTAATATAGAAAAATTATTTACTTCTTAATTTTACAACTGGGAATGTTGTGGTTAGACATATGTGGAACATTGTGTGTTTTTGTGTGTGTGTGTGTGTGTGTGTGTGTGTGTGTGTGTGTGTGTGTTAGCAATTTGTTTCGCTTATTTTTTCTGGTTTCTCCATTATCTTCACTGTGAAAAACTGTGCAACGTAACTTTCGATGTCGCTGTTTACAAACTACAAAAACAAAGTGTCTGAGAGTGGAAAAGCTAAATGTGTTCTTTGTGAGTGTATCTGCAATTTGTGCATGTGTGTGTGAGTGAATAGGTGAATGGGGTTGTTTTATTTATTCAATTATTATTATCTTTTTTTGTGTTCATAGCTGAGGCTTTGTGGGTCTTCTTTAATTATTTAGTTTTGCATCTGTGTGTGGGGGGGGGGGGATGGAGGGGGATGAGTGTGGGTGGGTGGGTGGGTGTGTTTATTGGTTGGCGTTGTCCAAAAGTTCTTTCAGGACAGAGAGAAGAGTTATGTTGCAGAGAGCTGTGTATTCATTTATTATCTGTTTTCCTTTGACTACAGCTTTTTGTATTTTGTAATTTTCCTCCATTATTAGTTTTTGTGGGAGGGCTGATACTGTATCTGAGAATTTTCAAATCTGTTTTGATGTACTTTTTAATGCTCCTCTGTGTTCTGTATATCTGGTATTGAAGATTCTACTTGCCTGCCCTCTATAAATTGATCAGCAGTCCTGGCATGTCAACTAGTAGATACCAGGTGTGTTTTGTTTGTCTGTGTTTGTACTGCTTGACCTTTGTTTTCTCTGCATTGATTTATCTGTTCTGCAGTCAATTGTTAGCTCTTGTGTTTCAGATCATGTTACCTATTCTGTGGACTGCTTTGTTGTAAGTGAGAGAGAATCATTTGATTGTTTTTGTTAGTGTTTTGTCCATGTACAGCTTGTGTTCTGTGTGTTTATGTACTGTGTGTCTAATTTTGTGTGTCTGTGTGTTGGTGACGAGCTGCTTGTCTTAGTCTGCTATGTGCCCCCTTTATTTGTGTTATGATTTTGTGATTTTTGTAGTTGTCTACATTGAGCTGAGTTTTGTTCAGAATGAGAAACCCGTATTGGAAATCGGCTAGTTTGTACGTGATTGGATGATTAAAGTATTTGCGTATGGTTGTGATTGTGATGGTGAATTTCCTGAATATGGAGAACAGGTGTTGGCTGTTGTGTCTGTGTACTGTGAGGTGAAGGAAATTTAACATTTTGTTGTTTCCTGTTTCTGTGGTGAATTTTATTTTTGCATAAACTATGTTTATGACACTGTGATGTTGTTGGATGCGACTGAGTGTGTCACGTGGAAGGCATATGATGTCATCTGCATGTGTTATTTAGTTTGTGTGTGTTTGTATATGTGGGTGGGTGGTTGTTTGTGTTTAAGCGTTGTTACCGTCTGATATTTTTTGACGGTAAAGAACAGTGCTATGTTGCAGAGAGCTGTGTATTAATTTATTATTTGTTTTCCTACGACTATAGCTTTTTGTGTTTGGTAGTTTTCCTCTAAGTAAATAGTTGTTCTACATTAAGTTCTATATGGCTGCAGATGACAAAATGTGAAAGAGAAGTGTACATCAAAAAACGACAAACAGGAAAACCATATGTTCAGGTAACAAGGCATATCTATACAAAACTATGCCTGTTTTTGAAATTTGTAAATACTTTCATATAAACTCAAACATGTGTGTACAAGTAGTACTAAATAGAACTTAAATAGTAGAACTAAAATAGAAAACCATTGATGATGCTGAAATTTCAGTGAAAAGGTTTTGGTAAAAGAAGAATAAAAATAGCTGTGTTTTGCTCAAGGCGGTTCCCGCAAAAATACTTTTTTGTAAACTGACATGGACAGAAGAGCTTTAATCTCAAAATAATGGAATTTGACAGTGAAAAAGATGATACTGTCGTTCAAATTTGTCTGACAGCCGCACAGACTCACGAAAGAGAGATATCAGCAGAGACATCCGTTGCACTGAGAAATGAATGAAACAAATAAGACACCAGGCCGTGAACGAATCCTAGTCACAGTTTACGTCAAAGGGACGCATCACTCGCAACGCTGCAGTTCTCTGACAGCTGTAGTACAGAAACTTCCTTAGTCTTGTAAGCTAGCACTGCGAATGATATGTCCTGTTTACATGTGCACGTGGTCTATGTAAGTTATAGCTGCCAGTCGCTTCGTATTAACCCACAAGTGTGGCAATACGAACACTGGATCCATACTGAAGAACCAGAAAAACTGGTACACCTGTTTAATATCGTGTAGAACCCCTGTGAGCACGCAGAAGTGCCGCAACGCGACGTGGCATGGACTCGGCTAATCTCTGAAGTAGTGCTAGAGGGAAATGACACCTTGAATCCTGCAGGGCTGTCCATACATCCGTAAGAGTACGAGGGGATGGAGATCTTTTCTGAACACCACATTGCAAGGTATGCCAGATATGGTCAATAATTCTCACGTCTGAGGAGTTTGGTGGCTAGTGGAAGTGTTTAAATTCAGAAGAGTGTCCCTGGAGCCACTCTTTAGACGTTCTGGACCTGTGGGGTGTCGCATTATCCTGCTGGAATTAATACAAATTCGTAGGAATGCACAATGGACATCAATGAATGCATGTGATCAGACAGGATGCTTACGTCCGTGTCACCCGTCAGGATCTTATCTAGATATATCAGAAGTCCCATATCACTCCATCTGCACACTCCCCACACCATTGCAGAGCCTCCACTAGCTTGAACGGTCCCCTGAGGACATGCAGGGTCTATGGATTCATGAGGCTGTCTTCATATCTGTACACGTCCATCAGCTCGATACAATTTGAATCTATACTCGTCTGACCAGGCAACATGTTTCCAGTCATTAACGGTTCAATGTCGGTGTTGACAGGTCCAGGCGAGGCGTAAAGCTTTACATCGTGCAGGCTCCAAAAGCCCGTATCGCTGCTGTTTCGTTGAAACGTTAACACGCTGATACATGTTGATGGCCCAGCATTGAAATTTGGGGCAATTTGCAGTAGGGTTGCATTTGTGTCAAGCTGAACGACTCTCTTCAGTCGTTGTTGGATCCGTTTTTGCAGGAGCCTTTTCCGGCTGCAGCGATGTTGGATATTTGATGTTTAACGGATTCCTGATATTCGCAGTACACTCGTGAAATGGTCGTATAGGAAAATCCTCACTTCATCACTACCTCAGAGATACTGTGTCCTATCGCTTGTATGCCGACTACAACACTGCTTTCAAACTCAAATCTTGATAACCTGCCATTGTAGCAGCAGTAACCGATCTAACAAATGCGCCAGAAACTAGTCGTCTTATACAGGCGCAGCCGACCGCAGTGCCGTATTCTGCCTGTTCACAAATTCTGCATCTGAGCATAGTTACGCACCCATGGTCTACGGGTAGCGTTTTTGATTCATAGTCAATATGTCTTCAGTCCCAGATTCGAATCCCACCAGTGCTTAAATTTTGGTTAATAATCAGCATTGACGGCCGAAGACTTCCAGCATAAGAAGACGCTCTCATTCGGCCAATGGCCTTGTCAAAGAGGGCAGAGGAGCGGACAGATGTTCATGGTTGGGAAACTGCCCATAAAGGGGGAAGAATTAGCAATGATCAACGGCATGAGGATACAGAAGGCAATGGAAATCACTGTATTAAAGAAATATAATGTGTATCCACAGGACACGTGGCCTATAACTGAAGAAGTGTCATGATGATCTGTCCATTGGCAAAAGATTCCGGAATAGTCCCCCATTCAGATTTGCGGGAGGGGGCTGCCAAGGGGGAGGATACCATCAGAAAAAGATTTAATAACCAACGAAAGAATAACGTTCTACGAGTCGGAAGCTTGAATGTGGTAGGGAAATGCAAAAGCTAAATCTACATATCGTAGGGGCCAGTGAAGAGAAGTGCAAAGAAGGCAAGGATTTCTGGAGTGATGAGTATAGGGTAATATACACACAGTAGAAAATGGTATAACTGGAATAGGATTCATTATGAATAGGAAGGTAGAGCACAGAGTTGATTACTGTGAACAGTTCAGTGACATATTTGTTCTTACCAGACTCAACAGTAAACCATCAGCGGCAACGATGGTTCAGGTATACATGCCAACGTCGCAAGCCGAAAGATGAAGAGGTAGAGAAAGTGTATGAGGATACTGAAAGGATAACACAGTACGCAAAGGGAGATGATAATCTGATAGTCATGGGGGACTGGAATGCAGTTGCAGGGGAAGGAGTAGAAGAAATGGTTACAGGAAAATTTGGGCTTGGGACAAGGAATGGGAAAGGAGAAGGGCTAATAGGGTTCTGTATAAATTTCAGCTAGTAACAGAGAATACTCCATTCAAGAATCACACAAGGAGGAGGTATACCTGGAAAAGGCTGGGTAAGTTAGGTTACATCAAGGTCAGACAGAGATTTCAGTAGGGAGACTAGGCCATTTCTGGTACATTTCATTAGTGTGGGTTTGCCTACATCAGGGGCAGGTATGCACTTAGGGGCAGGCCTCTTGTTCTCCTTTGATTGACACATACTTAATCTATTGTTATGCTAAGTGGTTTTTCCATGTTGCAGCACTTAACCTATTGCCCCCACCCTACACCCTCCCACTCCCATCCCCCCTCAGGAAATTCCCCATCCCCTCACTGCTACAGGTACACTTTCAGGTCTGAGTTAACTGTTAAGTGCTTTTCCATGTCACCCCCATTTCCTTGTGATTGACAGGCACTTACCTTATTGTACCCCCACCCCCTCCCCCTCTCCAACCCCCTCAAGAAATTCCTCACCCATCACTGCTACTGGTACACTTTCAGGTCTGAGTTAACCTGTTGTTCTGTTAAGTGCTCTTCCATATCACTCCCATTTCCTTTTGATTGACAGGCACTTAACCTATTATCCCCCCACCCCCTCCCTCTCACCCAGCCCCATCCCCCCTCTCACTTTTATCAGTTTGATTAACTACTTAATTAAATTGAGCAATTAATGAACCTCTCTGGTGGGAAAGTGCCAACCCCCCTGATGGGAAGTTCAAATTCTATCAGGTCAATGCAACCAATATTAGCCTAAGAAGATGGTGGGAAGATAGGTCACATTGACTACTTTATTAAACTGATCGAATAATTAACCTTTCTGGTGGGAAAGTTCACGCCCCCTGCCATGCACCCCTGCCAGGTGCCAAATACAAATTTTGTAAGATGTAACTGCAGAATGTTCAAACATACATATATTTTTTAACAAAAAAGTATTGATTAGGGTTTTTTTAAATAAGTACAGTGATGTAGGGTAACGAATTTTTTATCCTTTATTCGTTTCAATTCAGTTCTCGAATTTACAATTTAGTTAGGGATCTGCAATACATATATATTTCTTGAGATACATTTCAGTTCAATGTAGTGATACTCTTAACTTATTATTATTATTACTAGAATCCAACACATGTTGGAGATACCTCGAAGGGAATGTCGGTTATAGAGCCACACTTTTTACTTAAATCAGAGGTATTGACTAACTTACTTACATGCTAAATACTATTACTAATGAAATTCCATCCAATCAGACTGTACTGAACCGAGCTGCTCTGAGAATTAATGTTCTACTACTTAATTAGTTGGCTCTAAATTTTTTTTAGCTTTGAAGTAGACATAATACAAAAGTTTTCCCTCCTGTTACTACATTCAGCTCTGACCTGTACTGGTCTACTGTACAGCATATGTTATGTGTAGAACACTACATTAATTTGCATAACTTTTATGTAAAATGCAGTATAATAGTTTAAGGGGGTGGGTGACAAAGGAGAATGCGCCAGAAATGGGATTGAGAAGCATGTGAAATTCGAAAAGTGTACTGGAAAATGGTGGGAGGACATAATTGATTACTTAATTTGATATCATAGGCAATACAATAGTTTAAGTGCCATGACATGGAAAACCACTTAACAGAACAATAAGTTAAGTGCCGACAAAGACTCAAACATTAGGTCAAGACACCCAGATTACAGTGCTAACATTAGGTTATGCAACATGTTTGCCCTATGCAACTGCTTCTTGCAAGGCCTACATGCTTCCAAACAGCCGAGCATGATGAGCAAGAGAAATCCAATCCCCACAAACAGATTTTTCTATAAATAAACAATATACCTTTTCCATGTATTCCATACGTTGTCTAAATAGTTTACGCAACTGAGTCTTTTTCCCGCTAATTCCTGGGAAGAGGTGATGGTCGGATGACTTAGGTTAGTGGAGATAGACAAACTGGCCTTCTTTTCCCGCCAAAATTCAAACTTCCAGCCAGGGGGGTGTGGCACTTGCGTCATCAACTGAAGTCACGGCAGCCATCTTGTATGAGGTAGTGCACTGTGCTTATTAGTATATGTTAGTGCACATTAAGATACGTTAGCCCACCAATATGGGTTGGTAAGGGGACGTGGTGGTCGGTTGAGGATCATTGTGGACGCTTTAACTATTTCACTGCAAGTCCAGGTGGGCATGGCACTCACAAAAATCTGACGAAATTTGAATTTCACATCCTTAAGAATATTCCCGCGGTAGGCGTGGCCTTACTTATGTCAAACCAGGGGTATGTTGGACCTAATTTAGGAGCTATTTTATTTTATTCGATTCATCTCCATGCCCTGACAGCACACTGCACATGCACGGCTGCCAGCGGCTGGTGTGCCACGCACGCAGGCGGGTCACACACAGCCGGACTTCTCCCCTCTGTCCGCCTTGCGGCAGACGTCACTGGGGTGTCGTGGCAGGAGGGCGTTGCTTCCCACGCTGGCTGGAGACTGCCGGGCAGTAGGCACACGTTTGGCGCCGCCTAGCACCGCGCCAACCGAGGTGGGGGCCATATTCGGCGGACACCACGGAGGGAGGGGCACCAGGCAGCACCGCACGCACCGCTACTGACTCGGCACTGCTGCAGTGTGGCGCGAAGATGGTTAATTAATTGATCAATTTAATTAAGTAGTCAATGTGACCTATCTTCCCACCATTTTCTTAGGTTACTATTGGTTGCACTGTCCTGATGGAATTTGAACTTCCTACCAGGTAGGGTGTGGCACTTTCCCACCAGAGAGATTAATTAATTGATCCATTTAATTAAGTAGTCAATCAGATTGATAAGAGTGAGAGGGGGAAGTGGTTGGGGGATAGGGAGGGGTGGGAGGGACAATAGGTTAAGTGCCTGTCAACCAAAAGAAAATGGGGTGATGTGGAAAAGCACTTAACAGAACAATAGGTTAACTCAGATCTGAAAGTGTACTTGTAGCAGCGAGGGGTGCGGAGTTTCCTGAGGGGGAAGGGGAGTGGGAGGTGGTGGGGGATGGCAATAGGTTAAGTGCAGCAACATGGGAGACCACTTAGCAGAACATTAGGTTAAGTACTGGTCAATCATAGGAGAACAATAGGTCTGCCCCTGAGTGCATATCTGCCCCTGATGTAGGCAACCTACACTAACAAAATGCACCAGAAACGGCCTAGTCTCCCTACTGATTCCGAAATGTGATAGAGGAAGAAACGGGTCTCGGTTTGGAAGAGATAGGGAATCCAGTATTAGAATTTAAAAGAGCTTTGGAGGACTTAAGATCCACTAGGCTGAAGGAATAGTTAACATTCCATCAGAATTTCTTAAATCATTTGGGGGAAGTGGCCACAAAACGACTATTCATGTTGGTTTGTAGAGTGTATGAGTCTGGTGACATACCATCTGACTTCCAGAAAAACATCATCCACAGTATTCCGAAGATGGCAAGACCTCACAAGTGCGAGAATTATCGCACAGTCAGGTTCACAGCTCATGCATTAAAGTTGCTTACAAGAATAATATACAGAAGAATGGAAAAGGAAGTTGAGGATGAGCTACATGACGATCAGTCTGGCTTTAGGAAAGGTAAAGGCACGAGAAAGTCAATTCTGACGTTGCAGTTAATAGTGGAAGCAAGACTAAAGAAAAGTCAAGACACGTTCATAGGATCTGCCGACCTGGAAAAATCAGTCGACAATGTAAAATAGTGCAAGAAGTTCGAAATTCTGAAAAAAGTATGGGTACGCCATAGGGAAAAAAATGGTTCAAACTGGGTTCAAATGGCTATGAGCACTATGCGACTTAACATCTATTGTCATCAGTCCCCTAGAACGTAGAACTACTTAAACCAAACTAACCTACGGACATCACACAACACCCAGCGCCATAGGGAGAGACGGGTCATATACAATACGTACAACAGCCAAGAGGGAACAATAAGAGTGGACGACCAAGAATGAAGTGCTCCTATTAAAAAGGGGGTAAGACAAGGATGTAGCCTTTCGCCCGTTGTATCCAGTCTGTATATCAAGGAAGCAACGTTGGAAATAAAGGTTCAGGAGTGGAACTAAAATTCAAGGTGAAAGGATATCAATGATACGATTCGCTGATGACATTGTTATTTTGAGTAAAAGTGAAGAAGAATTACGAAGTGTGCTGGACGGAATGAACAGTCTAATGAGTACAGAGTATGGATTGAGAGTAAATCGAAGAAAGATGAAAGTAATGAGAAGTAGTAGAAAAGAGAACAGCGAGAAACTTAACATCAGGATTGATGGTCACGAAGTAGATGAAGTTAAGGAATTCTGCTACCTAAGCAGTAAAATAACCAATGGCGGACGAAGCAAGGAGGACATCAAAAGTAGACTAGTAATGGCAAAAGGGTCATTCCTCAAAAAGAGAAGTCTACTGATATCAAATATCGGCCTTAATGTGATGAAGAAATTTATGAGAATGTTCGTCTGGAGTACAGCGTTGTATGGTAGTGAAACATGGACTGTGGGAAAATCGAGACAGAAGAGAATCGAAGCATTTGAGATGTGGTGCTAAACACGAATGTTGAAAACTAAGGAATGAGGAGGTGAGTTTACCGTACTCCCCTAGCCATCAAAGTCCACCGTTTTAAACCCAATTGATAATCGGTGGGACCACCTCGGACGGGCTATACTTGCCATGTAGTCGTCATGGCTCCACATCCGAGTCGGTACCTTCCAGAACCTCACTGACTTTCTGCCTCCACGCACTCACTGTAAAAGGTGGGTTATTCAGACTTATGACAGGTGTCACATCAGTCTGACTGGACAGTGTAAAATCAGTATTAGGGAAGGTGAATGGAAGAATAAGATCTGGAAAAAAGCAGAGGACATGTAAAGGAAATCGCATACAAGACCCTGAGTCTATATGAATCCAATTCAGTTACTTCAAAGCAGTTACGTGAAAACAGACATCCAACGAATTCAGAGGCGCATATCCGGGATTTCAAAAGTTCGGAACAGCTAGTACCAAATTGTAACAGAGACGCTCGGAAGAAAGACGTGTTATTACTCGCGAAATACGATTGGACAAATATCGAGAACCTGTGTAAGAAGACGACTGTGCGAGCATTGTGCTGCACCAACGTATTATCTAGCGTAGACAATTTTTTCTCTCGCTGCGTGCTCTAGTCGAACAGGAGAGAAAATTGATTCCGCTGGTACCATGTAAACTCCGTTATGCACTGTGCAGCATCTTGCTGAGAATTTGTGTGAATATAGATGCAGATGCAAACATATCATGACCGAGGATGGTGTTGTATACTCAAATTTAAGGTTTAGTAATAACACCATTCAAAAGCGACACGCCCGACCGTGGATCCTCAACTCCACTTGGAAATACGCTTAGAAAGCAAATGACGCTGTACTAAAGATGGGCATGGGTTTTTGGTGCGTAAAACACAGCCTGTGTTTTTAATACCATCCATTAGCTAGAAATTACAAACAGCGACAATTATTACAGTTGTGTGAACGTTATAGTTCAATAACCCTACTGTAGGAGGCCGTTGTCACAGTCAACAAAATTCTTGTACAGTGCAGGATGAAGATCGAATTTCAAGAGGTGCACGTACTGGCGAAACAGCGGTTTAGTTTGAGGGGGAAGATTATAGAGGCTAATGAAATAGCCAAGCGACCCGACAATATGAATAGAGAAGACGGGTACCGACTTCCAGCGTCTTGGCTGCCAGCTGTGACAGCTTTGCAACAGGCGTGCTGTAGGCCACAGCAGTTGAGGGTACACAGAGCGTTGATGCGGCCTAGTCGATACTAGGCACTTGGTAAACAACGCTACGCCGTAGGCGCCACTCAGTCTCCTATTCGCCGATTTCCATCAATGGCAAGCAGTAAAGGAAACTCCAATGCAAAACGCCCATTTCCGCCAATGACAACACGCAATGCAAAGACCAATAAAATGAACTAATACCCTTCCTCCTCACCCTCACATCCAATGACAGCACTCCTCCATAATATATAAGTATCCAAAGTAGCGCTCATTCAGCAGTTAGCAATACACCCTGAGGAAGGCGCCTTGCAACAGTCACCGGAACGTCGAAATTTTGTAGATGACAATGCGGCCTCAAACCCAGAAGAATTTCATTGATAATAATTCTACTGTTGAAATAGTTGTGGAGAAAGAGTTGCGACACAGCAATTACGCAATGGAACAGAGAGTCCTGGCCATGAATCTCTGCAATGTTGAACATGAGAACATCGTAACAGTAGTGGCGGACAGACAAATACAATCCGGTAAGTTGAATAGATGTAGTAATACTAGTCGACGAAACAGATCATCGATTGAATTCTAGCACTACCAGTTCCAAAACTCACTAGAGGATACTATCAACGCAATTACTACGGTTGCAACAGCTGTTGCCTCATGTCCAAACGGTCATGTGCCACTCTCCATCTCAGAGTGGTATTTACAGTCAACGTCCGCTATTATTTGTTGTATGTATTCTTCCCCTATAATTTTTTCTTCTATAGCTCCCTCTGGTATCACGTAAGCTATTCCCTTATTTCCAACCATATGTCCTGTGGTGTCACCGCCAGACACCACACTTGCTAGGTGGTAGCCTTTAAATCGGCCGCGGTCCGTTAGTATACGTCGGACCCGCGTGTCGCCACTATCAGTGATTGCAGACCGAGCGCCGCCACACGGCAGGTCTAGAGACACTTCCTAGCACTCGCCCCAGTTGTACAGCCGACTTTGCTAGCGATGGTTCACTGACAAATTACGCTCTCATTTGCCGAGATGATAGTTAGCATAGCCTTCAGCTACGTCATTTGCTACGACCTAGCAAGGCGCCATTATCATTTGCTATTTATCTTGTGCTGCATGTACCGTCAGACCGATGTTCACCAATTATGGATTAAAGTTAAGTATTCCAGAAGCTACGTACCTTTTTTACTAGACTCAACTCCTATAACTGTTCCAGACCTCACGCCAGCCTGCGTGAGCTTAAACGCGTGCCTTTCGGCTTCCTCAGAGTGGCTTGGTTGTCTTGCCAAGTCACAACAGTTTGGCGACGAGAATTTTGCGTTCGTATTGATACTGCTGATTTACTTGTGTAATGGCTTCGCCACATTCTCCAGATGTGTCCGAATTTTATCGCTTGCAGAATCAGCAGACGCAGGCCTTATTGGATGGCCTTGGACGGCTCGTCCAGGGTCAATGTGCACTGCAAAACGATGCGGCAGCCGCCGCTCCACTGCTCACGCAGCCACAACACGCAGTTGCACCACCTTTTCGTCCTTTTGATGCTGCACTGGAAAGCTGGACGGAGTGGTCACGCCAATTTGGATTTCATCTCGCCCCCTACAGAATTCAAGGTAACGAGCGGCAGCATTTTTTGTTAGCATCTGTAGGCGTCCAGACGTACCGTGTGATAGTGAAATTATTTCCCCAACGTGACGTAGCAACTCTGTCCTACGAAGAAATTTTGTCTGCATTAGATGCATATTTCAAAGAATCAGTCAATATAGTTGCGAAAAGGTATACCTTCTTTCGTACAAAACGTACGGCCGGTCTGACTAATAGGGAGTGGGTTGCAACCTTGCAAGGCCTTACTAGGGATTGTGCTTTTGAGTGTGAATGTGGACTCCCTTATTCAGATACTATGGTGCGTGATGCAATTGCACAGAACGTTTCTGATGTTCGTATACGGGAACAGATTTTGAAACTAGTCAATCCCTCCCTTCAACAAGTGATGGACATATTGGATAGGCAGGACACACTTGACTTTGCTCAGGAATCATTTGAAACTTCGCCACCCGTGTGTCAGGTTAACCGGCCCGCCGGGCAAGCTGCACGGAACAGTAAACAGCCCTTGCACCCGGCCGCGCGAAAGCCGCCTCGCTCTCAGCCACGAGTCCCGTGCCAGCATGCAAATGCAGTGAAATCATGCCCGCGGTGTGCTACTAGACATTCGCGTGAGAATTGCCTGTCCTGCCAGGCTATTTGTTTTTTCTGTAATAAAAAAGGACATGTTCAAAGTGTTTGCCAGAAAAAGCTCTGATCGGAAGCTCACAACCATTCCAGGCCCTTTGCTTCGTGCCAGAATCGGAATCGAACCAAGGATACTCAGGCTTGCGACACTTCGCCCATGGAAATTCATGTAGTTCATGCTACTCCGCCCAGTGCTACTCTCTCTAACAGTGACTGTGTTCGTCCCACAAGTAGTGTGCGTCGACATCGCCGGAAATCCCGTCATGTCGCAAGTGATTCTGTACCAGTGTCAGTTCACGTTGCACGAGACAGTCGCTCTTGTCGTCAGCAGGACAATAAACTTTTTGTTGATTTGGATATTAACAGCAAAGTGATACCGTTCCAGCTCGATACCGGAGCTGCAGTTTCACTACTCAATCACGATACATACAAACAGCTGGGCACACCTCCGTTGTGTGCCGCAAATGTTAAGCTAACTAGTTATTCCGGACAAGCGATCCCTGTGTTAGGACAGTGCAGTCTTCTTGCAACATACAAGGGACAAACAAAACTTGTGTCATTTTACGTCCTTCGTTCTTCTTCTGCAGTGAACTTGTTTGGTTTCGATTTATTTCGGTTGTTTAACTTGTCTATGGTAAATTAGGTCCTATCAGTGAACCGGACTGTGCCTTCAGACAGTGTTTCTCGTCTCTGTGAAGAATTTGCAGACATTTTTCCAAAAAGTCTCTCCTTGTGAGCAAAAAATCGGCGAACCAACGGATCCTCGATCCGCGACTTTGACAAGGGCCATTGCGTAGCAACAAAACGCAGAACGGTAGCAAGGACAGGGTCGGCAGCTGTGGCTGTAGCTACACCACGAAAATCGATCGGAAACGAGTCGACCACGTCATCGGTTTCCGAATCAATGAACATGCAAGCAAGTTCGGAGGAATCGAATGCTCTATCCTCAGCAACAGGCAAACGGGACAACGCATCGGCGTTTCCGTGCTTAGCAGTGGACCGATACAAGATATCGTAGCGGTACTGCGAGAGGAAAATAGACCAGCGAATGAATTTCTGCGCTGTACGTGGAGGTACAGGCTTGGTCGGATGAAAAAGCGATGTCAAAGGTTTGTGGTCCGTGATGATGGTAAAGTGACGACCATACAAGAAATCATGAAACTTTGTAACACTAAATACGAGAGCCAAAGCTTCTTTCTCGATCTGTGAATAATGTCTTTGCGCAGACGAGAGCAATTTGGACGCAAAGGCAATAGGGTGATCGTGCGAACCATCTTTGTGCGCAAGCACAGCACCGATCCCAAAATCCGAGGCATCCACCATCAACAAAAGGGGCTTCCGGGGATCGAATGGCGTAAGGCAAGTATTGGAAAGCAACGCCGATTTCAACTGGCGAAAGGCGCGTTCGCATTCCGTCGTCCAGACGAACGGAACACCTTTACGGCGTAAGCGATGAAGCGGAGCTGAAATGGAAGAGGCGTGGCGCACATAGCGATGATAGTAATTTATTTTTCCCAGCATACTCTGTAGCTGCTTCAAATTCTGCGGCGAAGGCAAGTCTTGTATGGCACGGAGGTGCTCTGGACTAGGACGTATGCCTTGCGCATTGAGTACGTGTCCCAGATAGGGTAAGTCACGAGCAAAAAACACACATTTGTCCTTCCGCAAGCGAAGACCATTTTGTCGCAAGACCTGAAATAATGTTCTGAGATTGGCTAAATGTTCTTCTTCCGTCTTTCCAGAGATCACAATATCGTCCAGATAGTTTGCTGCAGTAGGGACCGACGCACAAACAGTTTGTAGATATTGCTGAAACAATGCAGAGGCGGATGCACACCCGAATGGCAGTCGTTTGAATCGGTAAAAACCAAGATGCCTGTTAACCACCAAAACGCGCTGGGATTCTTCAAATGGCTCTGAGCACTATGGGACTCAACTACTGAGGTCATTAGTCCCCTAGAACTTAGAACTAGTTAAACCTAACTAACCTAAGGACATCACAAACATCCATGCCCGAGGCAGGATTCGAACCTGCGACCGTAGCGGTCTTGCGGTTCCAGACTGCAGCGCCTTTAACCGCACGGCCACTTCGGCCGGCTGGGATTCTTCGTCCACCGGTATTTGCAAGTACGCATCTGCTAGGTCCAACTTCGAAAAATATTTACCCGGGTACAGTTTGTCAAAAAGATCTTCCGGGCGGGGTAAAGGAAAAGTTGCAGTCACTAGTTGTGGATTCACTGTTGCCTTGAAGTCCACACAAAGTCTCAATTTTCCGGAAGGTTTTGGCAAAATTACTAAGGGTGATGCCCAGAGAGAAGCCCGTACACGTTCAATCACACCTTGTGATTCCAAATCGTTTAATGTTCTTGCGACCTCATCACGCAATGCGTGGGGAACATTGCGCGCTCTGAAAAATTTCGGTTGCGCGTTGACTTTCAGTTCCAAATGAGCTTTATAGTTCTTAGCGCAACCAAGGCCTCTCCACGGCGGGCGGAAGCCTTATGCCACAACCGTCTCAGTCGCTTCACGTCCTTTCGTTTCTTTTGCATAGGGAACCTACTATATTCTGTGGATGAATTAGTAACAAACTGCAAAATAAGTTTTAACTATGTGATTAGAAAAATGTCGGACTAGACAGAGTTTAAATAAACTAAGAATCGAAATTAATTACTTTAAAATAGTATATCTCTATTAACGTAATTTCACAGGTTAAGAATCTTTTTACTTCGCTTACTCTGATCAATAACAAAGGATAATGAGACAATTTTCTTTCTACGGAGGCCATGGCTTTTGCGGAAAACTAAAATGTTTTAGGAAGCTGAATGTGAACATACTCTTTGGAAACAACTCCATTTCATTGTACCGTCTAAACTACCGAAACTAAGTTGAATAAGATCACCATTTCATTAAGTGGCGTCCAGTAGAAGAGTTGGGTTTACGACATGCTTGGTTAAGACTTTTCAATTGCAGTCATGTTACTTTTCTACTACTGGACGTGTTCAACCCACAATTGACGTAGATGCTGGATAAGACCTTTTCGTCACATTGTTTTTCGTGTCTCTGGTGAATATTTTTAGGTCCACTTTATTTGAGAATTCATGATGTATACCATTTGGACTTTGATAACAGTGTAATTGGGGAATGTTGTCAGAACAGTAGAAAATCATTACTTGTTCTGGTAAAGTAATTAACTGGCGCAGGTGATTATTGACATTGTTGATAGAAAATTTAACAACACATCCCCACAATTTTCATAGTGTTACCTTATGAGTTGTGCCATTTTTGCATCAAGAATCGATACTGACGGACACTAGTTCCTTGTCCAGCATCAGCTGTACCATTGTTCTCCACTGTTGTATGCACCCATTTTACTTTCTTTACATTTTAATTTAGAGATATTTTAACTGTACATATGAAAATATAAAGCATCCGCTGGAAACTGTCTGAATGCTGTATTGTCCTTGAGGCTGGCAAAGGTGTTACTTACCCCGATGAAGGCCACCAGCAAAAGTGGCCGAAACGTTCGTACATCCATTTTTCAGCAGCAGGGAAGTTTATGGAAAAATATTCATCGGTTATTCTTTGTATTCGCTCGCTAGTGTGAAGTTTCAATGTCAAGTTTTACTCCAGATATTGAAGCTTATAAATAGAGTGGTATTTGTATGTGCCAGGGTATAGTGATTATTATCAGACTGTTGTCAAAGACTAGTGATCTCACTGCTGATAACGATGCTAATCACACTCGCTGTCGCTATAGGTTTAAGTGTAATTTTATCTTGTGAGCCTTATGATTGGTGTGACACATTTAATTAAATGTGTAGAGTATTTATGGACGACGTAAATTTTGTCGCACCAAGAAATAAAAAACACACGTATTTGCAATTTATTTTTGCAGTGTGTAGCTGGAGTCGTTCCGTACAACACTGTCGTCACGTCTTTCATACGACATACAGTATCGATTGAAAGCGTCAGTTTGTTTCCTGTTACAAACAAGTTATTTTTGAAGCGGTGTGTTACCTGCTCATTCGAAGCAGTGCTCCAAAATTAATCTAGTGCAGTATTCGTCTTCGTTTTATCGACATGAATTGACAGAGACAGTAAATCACGAATAATAAAGAGTACTCCGGTAGCGATAGCATTGTCCAGACCCGCACTGACATCTACTGCTCTGCAGCAGTGCTGCTCGGTCAGTGCTGGAGTACTGGTAATTCTCCGTGTTAATACATACTGCTCATACGAATATCTCATTAGACGAATTTAGGACCACTGTTTCTAATGGGCACGCAAACTCCGCTTGAAAAATCATTTCTTTTGTAATTTGAAACAAACCGACGCTTTCCGTCGACACTGGACATCGCATCAGAGACACTGAGTATCGCATAAATATTTGTTTGGGCTGACTCCACCTACACTCTTCAAAAACGAAACTGCAGAGGAAATGCGGCCAACGATTGCTAGGAGGGACACTCGGTGTATCTTCATCCATTCACCCTACATGTATATTCCATTATTGGGAGACTCTGATAGCACTTGTGGCAATAGTGAGGTTACTAAAACGTCTTGTTTCTGCAAGAATTATTTTTTTATTGTTTTTTTTCTAAATTATAATCAACAGTACAAAAGTATTAATATACAACCAATACAAAAATAACGGTACAGACTGCACTTACACTAAAAGAAGTAAAATGTTTCACAAGGCAGTTTCTTCCGACGTGGCGCAGTACAGCAGGGTTAGTATGGAGTGAACATTCATCTCACTAATAGGAACTTGGCTACATTATAATCACATGTCGTGGAATGGGGGAACTGGTTTCAAGGGAATAATAAATGCTTGCTGAAGTTTACAATACTGCACTTAAGATACTAAGACAGCGTGCTTACGATGTTGCTTTTACGAGATCAGTAGAAGCTTATCACTAAGGGCGTGAGGAGACGTGGCGGAAGGCAGTCTCTGCAATCTGGGCTCCAGCTGCTGCAGAAGAGGCACCCTCAGTAGTGTGCGTAACCTCGTGGGAATCCTGCGTCAGGTGAAGCGCCGTAGCCTACAAAGGAGAAAGAAAAGCGTTAAAAACTAAACACGAAGTGACAGATACATCTACTAATCGTCCAATTTTCTGTAGTGTGTCGTGTTTCATAGCACTATTTATTCTTAGTTCTGTGGCTGCGCTGGTTCTCAAAACGTCTTTGCAAACTCAAACGGTGTGCGATATCGGTATCCGAACTGTGAACACAGTCATTTGCAGGCAGTGCCCTAACCGACTCCTACCCGACCTCACAGCTTCACGTCACTCAGTGCCTCTTCTATCTTCCAACTTCCACTAAAGCTCTCCTAGACGCATTGCTGGACTAGAATTCCTCCTATCTCCCAGGAGTCCCAGTGCAACAAAGCATGCAGGAGAACTGCTGTATAGTTTGGAAGGGAGGAAAAGTCCTGGAGGAAGCGGTGCTGTGAATGTGGTAGTTAGGGTGCCTGGCTAGCTCAGTCAGTTAGGACACTACCTACAAATGACAGGGTTCATACTTTGATTTCCGAATCGGCACACAGGTTAAACTGTCTGGTAGTAACAAAATAGCACACACTCCGCGACTGAGACGTTCACTCCGGTCCTGACTCTGTTTACAGCTCTGACACCAGCGTGTTGAAACTGCAAAGACTGAACGACTTAGAAATGGCCATCATCGAAGGAGTCGTAATTAATTTTCGTTTTAATTGTATCCAAATTGACTGTGTCCAATACACAGGAAGTTAGAATAACAATAGCTGCAATCACAACTTTATTAAATTAAACGATGCATTTCGGTCCCTATGGGTCCACCTTCAGGTGCAAATCGTTCAATACATAATTTACTTTTGCTCTGGGGTAACATGAAATACGTTTTCCTGTTATGAGAAAGTTAGTTCTTAGGTTTGCATTCCGTGGATCGAGCGCAGAAAATATATGAGAAGCAGTGGGGGAAAAACTCAGAAACTTGCCAAACAAACGAGGAAGAACATTTTAAACTTTTGAGGTCAGCATACATTCGTTTATTCATTCTGTCGCTGCACGTCACGTCTTACCATTGGCTTCACTGTGTAGTACTATCAAATCACTTTGTATCCTGTTGATAACGTGTTTGGTCTCTAGCTTATGCTGCGTATTAACTGATTTTTCAAAGTGGTTGAGCCTGAAAGCATTATTCTAGGAAAAAAGTTTTGAAATTTATGTCTCTTTTCCCTGTATAGTAGGCAGAATAACTCGGCCATGATATTTTACACACTCCACTGCTGTCGAATTTTTGATTATCTATCTCTATGACGTGAACTAATAAGTTTCCTAACTCATTGTTAATGGGGAACGCAACTGTTAATTGTAATGTGCGACGATAGAATCAATAACCAACGCATGCTGCCCTCAAAAACTTAAAAATGTTCTTCCTTGTCTGTTGGGTAAATTTCTTACTTTTTTCCACTGTTTCTCACATGTTTTCCGCATTCCATTCATGAAATACAAAAGCAAATATCTAACATTTTCATAATAGGAGAAAACATTTCACCTTACTCAAGCACAAATGTTAATTGCATCTGAAAATGGTCTCGCAAGATCCGAAATGTGTCGTGTAATTTAATAAAACACAAATTGTGACTGTAGGCAATTTTTATTCGAACATTCTATTAATTTTCGTGTCCATAAAGCAAGAATAACTAAAAGACAGAAATGAAGATATAACACCCCATCGATGAAGAGGTCATCAGATATCGAGCACAAATCCGGACAGAACTAGGATGGAGAAGGAAATGAGTTACATACTTTCCGATCAGTTATTCACGTTAAGCGATTTAACAGAAAGGGTAAACACTAAAACTTAATTTGTCAGACGGAGATATATAACCAGATTATCCCGAATGAGATGCTACATCCTTAACCACTGCGTCATCTTGTTCATTACAGTAAATGCCACGTTGTTGCTGTTGTTGTGGTCTTCAGTCCGAAGAATGGTTCCATTTAGCTCTTTATGCTACTGTGTCCTGTGCAAGCCTCTTCATCTCCGAATAACTAATGCAACCTATAACCATTTGAACCTCCTTATTATATTCATTTCTTGGTCTCACTCTACAGTCATCATCACCCACACTTCCCCCAATTGCTAAACTGGTGATCCCTTGATATCTTAGAATGTGTCCTATCAGTCAACCATTCTTTTAGTCAAGTTGTGTCACACATTTCTTTTCTCCCTAATTCTATTCAGTTTCTCTTCATCAGTTACACAATCAATCCATCTAATCTTCAGCATTCTCCTGTAGCATCATATTTCAAAGCTTCTTTTTCTTCTTGTCTGAACTCTTTATCATCCATGTTTCATTCCGTCCGAGACTACATTCCTCCAAAAAAGACTTCCTAATACCTACATGCGTATTCGACTTCAGCAAATTTAACTTCTTCATAGACTGGCAGTCTACATCTTATATTATCCTATCTACTTCGAGCAACATCATTTATTTTATTGCCCAAATAGCAACAACTTTTACTGTGACGTTTTCTAATCTAATTCCCTATACATCGCCTGATTTCATTCGACTACATTCTATTACCCATGTTTTGCTTTTTTTGTGTGTTCGTCTTATATCCTCTTTTAAAGATACTGTCCATTACATTCAGTCACCGTTCCAAATCTTTTACTGCTTCTGAGAGAATTACAATTTCAACGGCAAACCATAAAGTTTTGTTTCTCCTCCCTGAACCTTAACTCCTTCATCAAATTTTACTTGTGTTTTCTTTGCTGCTTGTTCGGATTAAAGATTGAATACCATCAGGGATAGGTTACAACCCTGTCTCACTCCCTTCTCAACCACTGCTTTCCTTCTGTGTCCATCGACTCTTACAGCTGCCATCTGGTTTTCGTACAATTTGTAAACAACCTTTCGCTCTCTGTAATTTAGCTCTGTCACATTCAGAATTTTACAGAGTGTGTCGCTGTCAGCACTGTCAAAAGCTTTCTGTAAGTCTGCAAATTCTAGTTTTCCTTTCCTTAACCTATCTTCCAAGTTTTAGTGTCCATATTATCTCATTCTTCCTACATTCTTCTGATCTTCCCTGAGGTCTGTTTCTATCAGTTTCTCCATTCTTCTGTAAATATTTCGTGTGGATGTTTTTCAATCTTGACTTATTGAACCGATAGTTCGGTAATATTCACACGTGTCAGCACCTGCTTTCTTTGTAATTGTAATTATTAAATTCTTCCTGAAGTCAGAAGGTTTTTCCTCTGTCTCATACGTCTTGCACACCAGCTGGAATAGTTTTACCATGGCTGGTTTTCAGAAAGATATCGTTAATTCAGACGGAATGCTTCGTATACTGAAGAACATTCTAATTATCCCAAAAATCATAACATTTACCTATATCAAATTATATGCTCTGTAACGAAATTCGTAAAACTCTCTATTGAAGCTGATTATTAACAGCTCTAACCAACTCACATCCTGCTTCTACATACAGGGAGTGATTTTTGTATTGCGCTGAGTCTTGATTGTACTTCAATTCGCGTACGAGTACATAGTATATGGTGTACAGGAGATGGACGCAAAAAATAAGCATATATCTATTCCACAACTTATATGCCATTTACAATGGATGTGCTGAAATGACATGGTGTACGGTCGGTCTGCGACGGACACAAACTCGTTTGTTCCGCCAGTGATGTTACCCTTTCTCCGTCTTTAGGATGTGGAAAAGCGTGTTGAGGACAACTGAGGGACTACTTCAAGATACGTGGACTTCAGCTTTCAAAAGTCGATTCTAGAAACCCAAGAGTGCGCAACTACGTGCGGAGATACGTTGTCCTAACTGCTGTTCCTTTAGGAGCTGATGAACAATGCCACCTCATTTTTACACTACTGGCCATTAAAACTGCTACAACACGAAGATGACGTGCGACAGACGCGAAATTTAAACGACAGGAAGAAGATGCTGTGATATGCAAATGATTAGCTTTTCAGCGCATTCACACAAGGTTGGCGCCGGTGGCGACACCTACAACGTGCTGACATGAGGAAAGTTTCCAATCGATTTCTCATACACAAACAGCAGTTGACCGGCGTTGCCTGGTGAAACGTTGTTGTGATGCCACGTGTAAGGAGGAGAAATGCATACCATCACGTTTCCGACTTTGATAAAGGTCAGATTGTAGCCTATCGCGATTAAGCTTTATCGTATCGCGACATTGCTGCTCGCGTTGGTCGAGATCCAATGACTGTTAGCAAAATATGGAATCGGTGGGTTCAGGAGGGTAATTCGGAACGCCGTGCTGGATCCCAACGACCTCGTATCACTAGTAGTCGATACGACAGGCATGTTATCCGCATGGCTGTAACGGATCGTGCAGCCACGTCTCGATCCCTGAGTCAGCAGATGGGGACGTTTGCAAGACAACAACCATCTGCACGAACAGTTCTGACGACGTTTGCAACTGCATGGACTATCAGCTCGGAGACCATGTCTGCGGTTGCCCTTGACGCTGCATCACAGACAGGAGTGCCTGCGATGGTGTGCTCAACGACGAACCTTGGTGCACGAATGGCAAAACGTCATTTTTTCGGATAAATCCTGGTTCTGTTTACTGCATCATGATGGTCGCATCCGTGTTTGGTGACATCACTGTGAACGCACATTGGAAGCGTGTATTCGTCATGGCCATATTGGCCTGATGGTATGGAGTGCCATTAGTTACACGTCTCGGTCTCCTCTTGTTCGTATTGAGGGCACTTTGAACAGTGGACGTTACAGTTCAGATGTGTTACGACCCGTGGCTCTACCCTTCATTCGATCCCAGCGAAACCCTACATTTCAGCAGGATAATGCACGACCGCATGTTGCAGGTCCTTTACAGGCCTTTCTGGATACAGAAAATATTCGACTGCTGCCCTGGCTAGCACATTCTCCTGATCTCTCACCAACTGAAAACGTCTGGTCAATGGTGGCCGAGCAACTGGCTCGTCACAATATGCCAGTCACTACTCTAGATGAACTGTGGTATCGTGTTGAAGCTGCATGGGCAGCTGTACCTGTACACGCCATCCAAGCTCTGTTTGACTCAATGCCCAGACGTATCAAGGCCGTTATTACGGCCAGAGGTGGTTGTTCTGGGTACTGATTTCTCAGGATCTATGCAATCAAATTGCGTGATAATGTAATCACATGTCAGTTCTAGTATAATATATTTGTCCTATGAATAGCCGTTTATCATTTACATTTCTTCTTGGTGTAGCAGTTTTAATGGCCAGTAGTGTACCATCTGACAACAAAACAATAAAATCTGGGATCATGAAGTTCTGCAGAAGAAAAGTGTAGTGATAAGTCTTCGACTGAATCTCTACTTGAGTGCCGATTCCCCTCCAAACATAATATTTCATAATCCTTACAAACACAAAACCTATCATTGTTGGTACACAACCACAATTTTTTATTAGTGCGCGATGATGCTCATACTCAGTCAAGTATGTAAGCCAACAGAGTAATTGAGTATGAGAGTGTCTCACCGTGGTGCGAGTGGTGTACAATAGGGTGGAAGCCGGACTTGTCGGCGTGGTACTTGACGGTGCGCACGCTGCCGTCCGCCTCCTTGAGCGAGTACTCGCCAGTCACCACGTCTCCGTCGCGGTGCTCCTTCTGGGAGTGGTGGTCCCCTGTGTGCCCGTCAGACACCCCGTACTCGAACTCGTACTTCGGGTACGCCTGCAAGAATATCAAAAATGGGGGTCACATAGTCTCAAGAATTAGTGTTAGAAGTAAGTTCTCTGCAAATGAAAAAAGAATTGTTATTCATTTACATCAGCTGCAGCTTCGCCAGTAAGGTGGCAGGGACAAAATTTAGTTGTTCTAGCAATAGCATTTGTTCATGTAATTTTATTTGTAATTGATCTAGGGAACACTGAACGTGCTCCGTATTAATTTGTAGTACAGCTGAAGATCACAGCAAATTTATATTAGAACACATAGTAGCTCCTAATTATGTTCAAAAATTCCATCACTTTAAAAGTCCTCGCCTCCTTTGTAAACTTTTTTCATCTTATGATGTGAGCATAGTGTTGATATTACAAGGAAAGACCGTTCGCAGGAAAAGAATGCATGTTTTAGATCCGCTTCTGACGCGAATATCTGGGGGAGTCTCTAACCCCTATACCGCGGGACTGAGGCAAGTGTTACACTTGTTAACGAACTGGACTCGCATTCGTCGGACGATGGTTCAAATCTACATCTGCCCATCGAGGTTTCCGGGTTTCCCTAAATCGCTTAAAGCAAATGCCACATGCCTTTGCAAAAGGGCAGCGCCGATTTCTTTCCCCCATCCTTTCCTAATGCGAGTTTGTGCTTCGTCTCTAATCTTCCTTCCTTTCCTTTTCATATCGTGCTTCTGACTGTGCAAATTGTCAGTGGTGTGACGTAACGTCTGTCGCAAAACTACTGGGATAGGTGCAGTCACACCTCTCGCGAATCGTCTTGCTGGCGCTGTTCCGAAATTACATAGGACGAACAATCAACGTTTAAATTTGCCCCAAATTATTGATAGATACTAAGTTTCGTTACAAGGGAAAGTTTTTTTTTCTGGTACCTTACTTAGATTTATTAATTTGCTTTTCTTAATTCCGTAGAAGAATGTGAGTCAGAGCTACCCGATCAAGGTAAGATTCACTATTTATTCCCCATCAAGCTAGTTAAAAATTCCAGCTTTAGTAAGTATTTATTTTAAAAAGGATAAAACGGAAGATCTCGGTAGGATGTAGATAATAACAAAATCTTACAGCGAATAGCTGCTCTACACAGTAACCAAAGGGCGCCTCAGGAAAGCCTTTCAATTTAAATTAAAAAGTCATGGATTTGTTCCACGTTTTCAAGTCCTATGAGAAGCTTGTCAAAACAGAACTTACCGAACCATGCAGCCCTTTCTGTACAGTAATTAAAGAAGTGTTCGCCAAGTGCAAACTGTTTTTCTGAGGACTATGCTCTGTAGTTTATCATGAATGAGTCTATCATAGCCAGCAGCTTATTTCGCAAGCTGTAGGGTGTCTCACAATGTGCATAATTCGGTGATATGGGGAAGGAAGAGGTATGGTGAAAAGAGATGGACCAGTCTGAACTTTAAACCGCTATTCATACACAAGACTTATCCTATTACTGCTCCAATGGACTCAGTTTCCAACACATGTATGTGTCAAAGAGAGAGAAGAATTGTTGACATTAATATCGACTACTGGGAAACATGAGAAAGTCTCCATATAAAGGCATCCTAAAATATTTTCTCATTGGTTTACTGGACCACAGCTGACAACCAGAAAGGTCTTCTTCGTCTGCGCACAATGATACTTTCCAACGCAGTGTATTATGAGAGTTGTCTCTTACGTGTATCTGTTGAGTAAAGGTGACAATAATCGGCTTCTGTATAGAAGAACATTATGTTTGTAAGGAAAAGAGAGACTGGAAGCCGGCACATAGACTGCTTTTCTAGAATTATATCAAGGGGACTACGAGCATGCGACCCCGTCCGATGGACACTGTGAAGAGCCATGGAATTTAATTGAAGACTTTGGTTCGTCTTCTCCCACCGCCAGGAATGGAACAGCTACCTCCGAGAGCCACAGCAGAAGTATGCATTGGTGATCTCGGCTACGAAAACGAGTATTGCTCGTAAACATTCTCACAGATCCAATGCTGAGAATTCCTTAAGTTCTTCCTGTGGTGTCACCGCCAGACACCACACTTGCTAGGTGGTAGCTTTAAATCGGCCGCGGTCCATTAGTACATGTCGGACCCGCGTGTCGCCACTGTCAGTGATCGCAGACCGAGCGCCACCACACGGCAGGTCTCGAGAGACTTACTAGCACTCGCCCCAGTTGTACGGACGACTTAGCTAGCGATGCAACACTGACGAAGCCTCGTTTATTTGCAGAGAAGATAGTTAGAATAGCCTTCAGCTAAGTCAATGGCTACGACCTAGCAAGGCGCCATAGCAATTGATAGTTATCGTATGAAGCATGTCTCATCAAGAACGATGTATACAAATGATGGATTAAAGTTAAGTATTCCAGAAGCTACGCACTTTTCTTTATAGCATTCATTACGTATCCTGTTTCAGACCTCTCGCCATCCGGCGTGAGCTTATAGCGTGCATTTCGGTCTCCTCAAACCACACTGTGTCGGCACTTCTGTCGGCACATCACTTTCCACCCTCACAAAACCGATTTACCTGCCAAACAAACTTCACATCGAAGAGACGTTAAGAAGCATTACCACGTAGTCGACGCTGTGTCCTCCGTGTCCGTGTCCATGGCCTCCATGTCCGGCGTGCTCCACGGTGACTGGGTGGGCAGGACCCACCACGGGACCCGTTTGGTGGGCGTACGAGTGGGCGTGGCCGCACATCGCTCGCTGACACGTGGCAGCCATCATCGCCAGCAACAGTGCAGCCATCTGCAAGGAAATACGTCAAGGAGCTTCATAGGCATCTGCAAGGTGATTTAATCCAAGAAGTATGGGAATTATCGTGATGATGTGATAGCCACAAACATGGTATTTGCCACATAACTGTGGTCATTTATGAGGAACGACCATCAGCATTTAAGGTTGTACCATTTAAACGATGCTCCTACAAAACTTAAGTACCACTAGTTAATGAAGAACATGGCGTATTCTCACAATATATTAAAATAAGTTTTCTGATTTTGTTAAGGTGAATATGAAATCTGAAGTAAAATGGAAACAAATTTTCGACAGAATAATTTCTTTAGAAAGAAGTTATCCTTATTTTAGCATCTTTGTCTGCTCTGAAATTACGGCCATCTTACAAATGTAAGATTCACAAGCGAACACTGAAGTAGCGGGCATTAGCTTGTGACAGCGATTATGGTACCAATTGAACAGTTCACAGTGCAATGGCCACACAGGAACCTGACGTTTTATAGTGTCGCTCCATACGAAACTGAAAATGAAGGCGAAATTGCCACCAAATTTAATAAAAAATTCTCTCCCTTCTGTGGGGTTTCTACATATGTCGCCTCATCCCACCTATCTGTCGGTACTGGTTTCTATCTTCCCATGCTTCCACGTCTTCCTCTGATTCACATTTTGTCATGGCCTCCTTATCCCGTCCAAGCAGGCAACCATCCGTTTCCGTGTTCTTCTTCCCTGCAGATGGCACGTCAAGATGTTCTTCGGCCATCTGCCATTCGTAATTCGCATTTATAGTCATACCAGGCAAACTGCCGTTCTTCTTTTCTATCTATGATGCTCCCTTTGCGTCCCTAATTGTATTTCTCGCCGAGATATTTTACACTATCTTCCGAGATAGTCCATTTCTACAACTCCCAATTTCTTTTCCTTTTTTCCAAGTTAGCTCATATCCCACTCGTATCCATAGGTCGTTATATGCTCTACAATACTTCTATAGGACACTTTATTTTCCTACATGTCTTGATCTGCTGGCCTTTTACTGTTATGTTTCATACATTTTCTCCACTGCATAGGTATTCACTCTTTTCAGAATTTGCTTTCAGTCCGCATATTCTACCATGTTTTCATAGTATAAAGCATATATCATCTACTTCACTTGCCACTACTACCTGATCATGTGCGAAACAGCCAACAGACGTTGACTTCTGTGGACACCAGAGGAACGTTCTCTTGATCAGTTCAACCTTTTCCTCAAATGCCGATGGCCGCCCACTACTTGTCTCTTTATAAAGACTTCATGTTTTCTTAAACTTCTATTCACACTCGTAAATTAATGTTCTGGTAGGTGGAGCCGTGTTAAAAAAGGTCCTCAATTTCCTACGCTCGGCGGTGGCGGACTCGCCCGTGCATAACTAAATCACGTAAGATGATTTCACCGTTGGTCTGGCAGCCATGCTTTTGGAGATCACTACAACAATAACAGCAACAACAAAAACTTCTTGAGTTGCTGTTTCCCTACACACGCTTGAAAGTATCTAGATCATTTTGAATGACTTGCTAGGAACTAGAAGTTTCTATGAAGTTAGAGGAGAAGAGGCTTCGTTTTGCACCAGAAGTAATTTTTGATATCGCATGAAAGACCAATTACATTACATAAATAGTACCTACAAAGTAAAGATGCAAGCAGTTCAAAATAAAAATAAAATAAGATTGATTAAACGCAGAAAATTCCTGTATGCTGGTGCTCTGTCATGCCATATGGCACCTTATCATAATTTATGCAGTTTCTCAGTCACAGCAAAATGGGACCAATGATGATTACAGAAAATTCAGAAAACTGTATGAAGCCCTAATGTTCTGAATAATACTGTCAGAGAGATTAGTATTACATGAAGGTAAGTACCCGTTAAAAATTAAGTTGCTTACACATCATGTCATGAATAAAAATAACAACAGTAGAATGAAGTGTAATAACATTTCGCTGAAATCGAACAACAGATTCACATGCTTGTAATATACTCAATTAGTCAACGTTTACGTATGAAATTGTGGAAGTTTTGTTCAATATCTTCTCATAATCTACGTCGCAACGTTACAATGGTTTAGACTACAGTATATCATTTTCTATTACTCTTTAATTTTTCTGCACATATTATGTTCGTATTTGTGATACATCTTAAAACAAGCATAATTAAGCTCTGTAAGTTTACTATTTCTCGCATTTAGTGCACTAAATTTTCTTCGCTGGCCGCTCAAAGAATGAATAAGTGATATGAAACTAGAACATCTTAACTACATCAGTTATCTCGACATACAAGTGTAAAGTCATATGCAGTGGTTCCACAACATTGTGCTGAACGGGCACCCACACATGCGGCACAGTCAGAGTAACTGGCCACATATGATTAATAATATAATTCCATTCGTAGATGAGAAGCGAATGAAATAGACTCGTTGCCGAAATGTAGAACTTACGATGTGGCTCGGGTGGACACCCGAGAACTCCACAAGTTAGAAATACACCGGGGAAACATCAGATCGATGTTTCGCAATGTCGTTTCACCGTCTGGCCGTCAATTAGTAAGACGAGTGGTTCACGTGGTGGAAGGAATGGAGACAATTACAGTTAGTAAACAGCTGTCAGAGCGACTCACCTGTCCGAGTATCATATTGGCTTTAGGCGAGTAACTGAAGTATTTTGGTCGCTGCTGTGAGACAACTGGTGTTGCTCCCAAGAATTTGGGCCCTTTTATACACACGAACGTTATACACTCTGCGTAACGTCTTGGAGTAAAAAAGAAACTGTCTCATTTCTTACGTCGCAGTCAATTCTTCTATCAGCCAGCCGGCCACACAATTTCTTACTGCCGATCACTGGGCCTGGAGAAACAGGGGCGGCGAAAGCTTTAGACTGCCAGTCTAGCTAAGCGAGCGCTGGACGTACCTGTTATGACACTTCTCAACCGACTAAATTGGGTCACGTTCGTTTATACGCACGTTGTAATATGGAACCATGTGGCGTAACACCAAATACTTGAAATATCAATTGCCAACGCCACCTGCAGTCTAACTCTTCATTGCCACTGTGTGTCAAAGATCCCATTAAAAGAAAGCAGTGGATGTAGCTGTCAGTGAGAGGTACTGTATCATTACCGAATGTCTAACACCCATCTCCCTCTAGAAGCTACATTCTGACATTCGGCAAAAAGTTGTTGTTTCTCAATGACCTTGTAAATTTTTGCAGTATTAAAATTCTCTGAGCTTACAGAATTTTGCACACAGGCATCAATTGAAAAGATGTTTTCGGATCATTATCCGTGCCCAACTTATTATAGTTTTCCGTAAAGCTCTGGACTATCATTATATCTCCCTCAGTCTCAGCATACAAAGTACGAAAGGCTGTTTTTACTCTCATTCCCTGTACTGTTGAAGTTCTGATCTTTCCAGAGAAGTATTAGACGAGATCGAAGCAAGGTTTAGCAAGTTCTATCTGGGAAAATCTGTGAGTGGATTACGTTCCAGCATTTGCCTTACAACAAAAGAAAACTCCACGAAAACTCTGGTTAGAATCGAGTGATAGGAAATACTTTTAGTATAATTCAGGACAACACATCCCAGACAAAAAAATAGGAATCTAATCTATCCACTGTGTGTTTTACTTATGTATCTAAAAAATAAAGTCGATAAATTGGGATTGTAACTATGCCGCTGCCGATCGCAGGTCGTTCAATCGACGCGACTTATGAAATCATGGTTTTCTCTTTCCTGTATTCTTATTTCATCCCCACGTTCCGTATGTATGGTAGCCAGAAAGTTCGAGTACAAATTAAATCATTAAAGGGTGAAACATTAACGTGTTACTTGTGTTACTAAGAAGATGATTTTCATTTATAGTATTAAAGGCTAAAGTTCGTCGTCTGTTTCGTTACATGAGACACGCTCGCAATTTAAATCAAGAAACAGGTTCCGTAAGACAGCTGAGTCAGTCACGGTACCACCACAGCAAAAGAGACTAGACAAGTGGCGGGAAAGAGTCCATCATCTTAAAATATGGATGACACCTGAAGACTGAACTACACTACTGCCCATTAAAATTGCTACACCAAGAAGAAATGCAGTGATAAACGGGTATTCATCGGACAAATATATTATACTAGAACTGACATGTGATTACATTTTCACGCAATTTGGGTGCATAGATCCTGAGAAATAAGTACCCAGAACAACCACCTCTGGCCGTAATAACGGCCTTGATACGTCTGGGCATTGAGTCAAACAAAGCTTGGATGGCATGTGCAGGTACAGCTGTCCATGCACCTTCAACACGATACCACATTTTATCAAGAGTAGTGTGTGTGTGAAATCTTATGGGACTTAACTGCTAAGGTCATCAGTCCCTAAGCTTACACACTACTTAACTTAAATTATCCTAAGGACAAACACACACACCCATGCCCGAGGGAGGACTCGAACCTCCGCCGACACCAGCCGCACAGTCCATGACTGCAGCGCCCTAGACCGCTTGGCTAATCCCCCACGGCTCATCAAGAGTAGTGACTGGCGTATTGTGACGAGCCAGTTGCTCGGCCACCATTGACCAGACGTTTTCAATTGGTGAGAGGTCTGGAGAATATGCTGGCCAGGGCAGCAGTCGAACATTTTCTGTATCCAGAAAGGCCTGTACAGGACCTCCAACACGCGGTCGTGCATTATCCTGCTGAAATGTAGGGTTTCACAGGGATCGAATGAAGGGTAGAGAGACGGGTCGTAACACATCTGAAATGTAACGTCCACTGTTCAAAGTGCAGTCAAGAGGTGACCGAGACGTGTAACCAATAGAACCCCATACCATCACGCCGGGTGATACGCCAGTATGACGGAGACGAATACACGCTTCCAACGTGCGTTCACCGCGATGTCGCCAAACACGGATGCGACCATCATGATGCAGTAAACAGAACCTGGATTCATCCGAAAAAAATGACGTTTTGACATTCGTGCACCCAGGTTCGTCGTTGAGTACAGCATTGAAGGCGCTCGTGTCTGTGATGCAGCGTCAAGGGTTACCGCAGCCACGGTCTCCGAGCTGATAGTCCATGCTGCTGCAAACGTCGTCAGAACTGTTCGTGCAGATGGTTGTTGTCTTGCAAACGTCCCCATCTGCTGACTCAGGGACCGAGACGTGGCTGCACGATCCGTTACAGCCATGCGGATAAGATGCCTGTCATCTCGACTGCTAGTGATACGAGGCCGTTGGAATCCAGCACGGCGTTCCGTATTACCCTCCTGAACCCACCGATTCCATATTCTGCTAACAGTCATTGGATCTCGACCAACGCGAGCAGCAATGTCGCGATACGATAAACCGCAATCGCGATAGGCTACAATCCGACCTTTATCAAAGTCGGAAACGTGATGGTACGCATTTCTCGACCTTAAACGAGGCATCACAACAACGTTTCACCAGGCAACGCCGGTCAACTGCTGTTTGTGTGTGAGAAATCGGTTGGAAAATTCCCCCATGTCAGCACGTTGTAGGTGTCGCCACCGGCGCCAACCTTGTGTGAATGCCCTGAAAAGCTAATCATTTGCATATCACAGCATTTTCTTCCTGTCGATTAAATTTCGCGTCTGTAGCACGTCATCTTCGTGGCGTAGCATTTTAAATGGCCAGCAGTGTACGTACCATCCAAAGCCGTTCTGCTACTACGTGGACTAAAATAAATCTCCATATATCATGTCTTATCGTGGTGTTTGTTTCGTGACTGTGGAGATTAGCAGACATCGGGCCAATTCTTGCAGTGTTAATTGCGCCGTTTCCTGCACGGTGGACTAGGCAAAAGATACGTTCATTGCGCATGAGGCTGCCAAACTTTAGGTCCAGATTGTTTAAGTTGTATTGATTTTTTCCCTCATATATATATATAAAAACTCGATATTAGACTAAACTGATAAATTGACATTAGACTAATGCACCACACAGCCCCTATCTTTACAAATGAGACTTGGATGCTACGGAAAGCGGGAACGAAGAAAGCTTCGTGGTTTCAAATAGAAGCTAGAGAAGGGTGTTAAGAGTTGAGTTGAGTTGTTTTGGAGAAGGAGACCAGACAGCGAGGTCATCAGTCTCATCGGATTAGGGGAGGATGGGGAAGGAATCGGCCGTGCTCTTTCAAAGGAACCATCCCGGTATTTGCCTGGAGCGATTTAGGGAAATCACGGAAAACCTAAATCAGGATAACCGGACGCGGGATTGAACCGTCATCCTCCCGAATGCGAGTCCAGTGTCTAACCACTGCGCCACCTCGCTCGGTGAAGGGTGTTAAGACACAAGTGATATTTTAAATACGGAATGTTGAAACATTAGATAGATCATAAAACCTAGAGTGATGCTGACAGCATACGTTGCAAGACATCTATGAGCATAATGCCATTAAAGTAACTTTGACGTCTACGCAAGACGAGTGACGTGGATCAATCTCAGCAAGACGAGTGACATGGATCAACCAGCAATCTGTCATAGCTGTTTCTGCTCCTTTTCTCTCTAATTTTTCAGGTATATGCGGAGCCTTGCCAGACGTAAGAGACTGCACTGTAAGGAGTAGCTAACACATTCTTTCCTGCGGTTCATCAAACGCTAGCACCGGACACGCGTAAGATTTGCGGGTCGGTAACCAAGCTACACGAGTCGATAAGTGACGTCACGTCACAAGGCGTGTTCGTTGTAGGTATGGTTCCTACAACTGTATAAACGGTATAGTTCGACTTTTAAATTATTAATCAGTAGATGATTTTTCAAACTATCGGAAAGCAGGAGTTGAATCATTCAAAAGAATATTATCAAAATATTATACCCCCAGTTATGATTTTAAGAACACGGAAACGTACTCGAATTTTGGACAGGATCACAAACATTTTGTATGCTGTAATAATTCATAGAACAGAGTAGACGTTAAAACGCACGATAACACGTATTTCAGACATTCTTTGCTATTCAGTGACCCTATAACATTATTTACTGTTAAAACTTCCCAAAGTTATGGAACTTCGTGCCGATATAAATTGAATAGATGTTTTCAGAACATTACCTTATTGTTTCCCCCGATATCTAGATGCCCCTCACTTTCATTATATAATGTCAAAAAGTGAAATATTTTATTAATTATGATACTTTCATTCATTCACCATGTAATGGTACTTGAATTACGCAACCATTACGGCACCTCACCTGAACCTCTCGATACCAGTAATATTCTGCTGTGTTTCTGCAAAGCAGTTGACATATTTCTGAGACAACATTCAGATTTGATTTCATTTGTGATACATCGATATGTTTATATTTCAATGATATTATTCTTATGTGTATTCTTTCTTTTGTCACTATGATCTTTGGCGTACTTGTAACTCTGATTTTTGGGCGCGTAAGCGATTGTTAGTTAGTTGTTGAGTTGTTAGAGAGTCGGACCTTGAAAAGGTCAAGTCTTGGACGTCATGTTGGAAAGATGCATATTATAGTTGGCTTATAAAATGAGTATTGTGAAGTGATGTTTTGTGTGATACGTGATATTGCAATAAAAGCAGTTAAAAGGAAGTGTAACTTAAATTCGAAGTGCTGATTATTTTTTTACATCACCATTGTGCTAACTTTGAAAGGTTTAATCTCCAAGAATGGTTTGAGAAGCGCATCTACAAAACTTCTGAATATAGCAGGATAAAACCTACGCCTCTTTGCATCCGAGCTTGGAATCATAACCACTTAGATTTTCAACGATTGAGCCATGATAATACAACGAGACCTGCGTGGGAAACACAAAAAGATGAGTGCCTAGTTTTTTCATTATTACATGAAATGACTTTATTAACTGTGCTCTAAAGACACCTGCCACATAATATGACTGTTGTTGCCCGATAATGCAGTATTTAGCAGCGTGATCAACACCACAATCGTTATTAAAATTTTGACCTTTGTTGTGGTAGGGTTGTTAGAACCACTCAAGGGACAAGATTCGCCAGTAGCGAATATATGCCACAAACGTTTGAGTTAAAACAAGTAGCTATAAAAAATTAAGCTAGTAAGTTAGCTACGTGTTCCACAGATCATTTCAACAACTCTTTTATCGAAATGATGTGGAACGAGTAAGTTTACAGAATATGTATACATCATTAGGGTTAACATTAATGAACACAATTTTTTCCTACCTAAGCTTAAAAATAAGATTTTTTTCAGGCTGCCGGTTTTTAAACAGAAATTCGTGCATTGAGTATAAGGAGATGTCCAGGAGAAATGATTTTTGGATAGATTTAAAACTCGATTTGCTACCTGTGAGATATTTTATGTGCCCCAGCGTAACGATAAGCGCTGGCAGTACGATCAAGAACGGAAGACCAGAGAGGGCTGTGAGACGACGTCAGCCTATAGTACGCTGACAAACCCCTCAACCTCACCTACCTTGGCCTCACCATTGACCGTCACATCACCTGGATCCCTCATATCTGCTCTATCCAATCCAAAGTTCACAACCGCCTCTTGACTCCTCAAACCCCTCTCTGGCCGGACATGGGGCTTGAACTCCTCTACCATCCTCCACACCTACAAATCATTAAGCTGTCCCATCCTCTCTTATGTCAGTCCCGCCTGGATATCCACCCCCCCCCCCAAATTCTATAAGCCCCTCCAGATCCTCCATCTCCATGCACTTCGCCTCGCCTTCCGTATACGCCTGCCGTTCCCCACGCGGATCCTCTACAACTTGATTCCTTTCCCACATCTGCTCCTATTCCTCGAACATATCCACATACTCTACACCTCCCGCCGTCTTGATCCCCCTCATCCCCTGGTTGCTCCTCTCGTCTCCAACCCCCGCCCTCTGCTGCGCCTTCACTGCTGTGTCTCCCCTACCCTCCATCCCTACACCATTCATCTCTTTTCCCAAGGTGGCTTCTGTCAACTCCCCCTCCCAGATGAAGCCCTCTCTCCCGCCATTTATCCCTCCTATCAACTCTGTCCACCTCCCCCTCCCTTCCTCTGTCCTTTTCCTGGGCTCTCTCTCATTCCCCTTTCCATCCTGTTTTTTCCCTACCTCCCTTCTCTCCCCTGAGTCCTTTTGCATTTCCCTCTTCCTTTCCCCATTCCCTCTCACGTCTGCCCTGCCCCCCCCTTATGACTCCTCTCCCTCCGACGGTCCCCCCTTTCATTTTTCCTCTCCTCCCCCCTTTTTCCCCCTCACCTGTCCAGGTTCTCCCCCCCCCCCCCCATCTGCCCTTGGCTGTGTTGTGTCATCTTCATGCTGACTTTTTCGTGCAGTGTTTCCAGTGATTGTTAAGTGTTGTGCATATTTTCCTAAGTGTTTCAAACAGACATCATACTGTCGCTGGGTGTGATTTTTATATCTCTTGCGAACAGAAACCAGACTGTCATGGTGTTTTTTAATTGTCTGTCTACTATTTTACCTGTCTGCTTCCTGTGTATTTTATTAGCATCCCCCACCCTTTGTTTTATGTTTTAACTTTCCACAATTTTCCGCCGTTTTACAATTTCAGTCACCGTTTTATCGCCTGATTTTATGTTTCTTATATTCATATGTTTTAAAAATCCTGTAGGCTGAAGAGCAGAGTACTAAGCTGCTGCCAACCCGCCCCCCTCGGGGGGAATCGAAATTCAATAAAGGAAAAAAAAATTGTTGTCTAGCGATCCGAGAAAACAGCTTCCTAGGGACCCTATATTAGACTAGTCGGTACAACATCACGATGTTATGTTATTGGGGAAATAATCAAAAAATTTTCTTGCTGCAAATTACACTCCTTCCTGAGCCACTGACAGCGTAAATAATGGTTATAAAGGTCATTTTTTCCTCCAGTGTTACGGGCATAGATATCACTGTTCTTCTCAAATTGTGTTAGATTATTTATGACAAATTTTATCAGCGAATTTATACATCATGATGGTGCAATTAAAATGCCTAACTTTTTGAAGAGGTATCTAGATGATGACTGTAGGTGAACACTACACTTTATTCTTACTGTACACTTTTGTGCAACCAGTAGTTTTTGTTTTTCAGTTAGTAGTGAGTTACTCCAGAAAATTATTCCATAAGACATTACTGAGCGGCAATGCGCTAAATGTTTTAGGAGGATGATTTATTTGTTTCCAAGATCAGCTAGTGTACCAAGAGAAAAAGTAACTGAACTTAATTGTTTGAGAAACTCAGGAGTATGCTCTTTCCAATTCAGTTTTCCATTAGTATGTCCAATCAAATATTTGGAGCAATCTGCTCTATCTACTGACTATTCAAATATTTTGAGCAATCTATTCTGTTTACTGACTGTGCCTCATCAATTGTTGGTACAACTCTATTTGTTCTGCTGACCTCAATATAGAGAGTTATAAAACCAAAAGCCTGATCACACACTGATGAAGAGGAATACTGGTAAAATGGTAGAACACTTCACTGCACTGAAACTGGAAAGACTGACAATGGGGAGGGATAATTTTGGAGAGAGGAAGTTGGGAGGTTTTGGTTGAGTAGGTATCGATGAAACACAGGGTTGGTATTTGGGTACTGGTGTAGTGTCAATCTTGAGGGACACATAGGATTTGAGATTAATGTAGAAAAGATGGAGGCAAGGCCAGGAGCCATGTTGTAGGGCAGGACTGTAGTGCGTTAAATCTGGTAGCAGGGCTAACATAAAGGCGAATTTCATTGTCTGATAGACGGAATCCGTTAAAGCTGTCTAAGGAAAGTGTAGGTGTATGGTCGTTTGGACCAGGGTTGTTGAAACCAACTGATATAGCAAATTAATTAGAAACATTGGCATTTACAATAGAGCTAGTAGGATGTATAAGATATACTGACGAGTTCAATGTGTGTGATGAGGGTCGGGAGTGTGTTGAGTTGGTTAAGGGGTCAGGTGGGGGAGAGTAAACAGACAGGGAAAACAAGGTGGACTGTATGACGATAGAGAATTTTAAGTGAATAATAGAATTTGACTGTACCTACAGGCTACAATTGTATAACAGAGGATGGGACAGAACAGTGCTTTATAGGTGTGGAAGGATGCAACCCTATACTTAGTAGATAGTTGCAGCAGTTTTGGTCTTGTGGACTTTATGGTAAGTGGTTAGTAGGAATTGCCACATAGGTTAGTATTTTAGTTATCTAATGGAGTACGACAGTCATACATTATCAGAAAAAAAGTCATGGAGACGAAGGGTGTGGATGGCTAGTTTCATAATTGTTGCCTGGAGTTTGATTGCATTTATCTTGAGGAGGTGCTGGTTGCACCACTATGTAAACTCGTTTAGGTGGATCTGCAGAGGCCATTGGAATTCTGAAGGATAGGATAGAGGACTGAGAAGGCTGAGAAGGTGTTGTCGACACCATACCGCAGACGATATGCAGAATGTAGTGGCTTGCAAATTTCAATAATGTGAACAATAGGCCCATATACAAGTGACAAGATTTAGGCGCCCTGTGGTATTCCTACAGCGTACAATACAGAAATTGGTGTTGTTTGTGGTGGCAAATGCTAGGCAATTGGATAGAAAGTCTGAAACACAATAATTAACGAGAACTCTAAAAATCTGAAGGCTGAGTGGGGGACCTTAAGCTATACCTGCTCAGAATACGATGAAAGAGTGCTTGGTCTCCGTTAACTCTGAGTGTGTCTCAGTCAAATATTGTAGAAGTTAATGAATAATTATTTCAATAAAATTTAAAATGAATTGTTGGAAAATTACCTCTCTGATTAACATTCGATCAAAATCAGAATAGAGATTCTTTCTTAAGTATATAACATCAAATATTAAAAATCAAATAGTACCTATTGAGGTATCTCCCAAGCTGGAAAATTGGATCGAATTACGAGGGGCGTCTGAAAAGTAAAACTTTTCTATTTTTCAACATAGTCTCCTTTTAGACTTATACACTTCGTCCAACACTGTTCTAATTTGTTGATCCCTTCTGAGTAATAGGAACTGTCCAAGTCTGCAAAATAGCTATTAGTTGCTGCAGTCACCTCCTCGTTTGAATAAAATCTTTGTCCCATCAGCCATTTCTTCAAATTGGGGAATTAATAGCAGTCCGAGGGAGCTGGAGAATAGGGGAGAATAGGGGGTATGTGAAACGAGTTGGAATGCTATTTCCATTAATTTCGCGACCACAACTGCTGAGGTGTGTGCTGGTGCATTCTCGTGTTGGAAAAGGACTTTTTTGCGATCCAATCGCCGGTGTTTTCTTGCAGCTCGGTTTTCAAATGGTCCAATAACGATGAATGATATGCACTTGTAATGGTTTTACCCTTTTCCACATAGTCGACGAGGATTATCCCTTGCAAATCCCAAAAGACTGTCACCATAACCTTTCTGGCCGAAGGACTCCCTTTTTTGGTGCAGATTCTCCCTTGGTAACCCATTGTTTAGATTGTTGTTTGGTCTCAGGAGTATAGTAATGTATCCATGTTTCATCCACAGTGACGAAACGACATTTAAGGTCCTGCGGATTCTTTCTTAAAAGCTGAAAACCATCCTTGCAACACTTCACACGATTCCGTTTTTTGTCAAGTGTGAGCAATCGCGGAACGCATCTTGTGGATAGCTTTCTCATGTCCAAAAGTTTATGCAAAATATTATGTACCCATTCATTCGAGATGCCCACAGCACTAGCAATCTCATGCACCTTAACTCTACTGTCATCTACCACCATATCATGGATTTCATTAATGATTTCTGGATTCGTAACCTCCTCAGGGCGTCCAGGACGTTCAGCATCACTTGTGCTCATATGGCCAATCCGAAAATTTTGAAAACACTTATAAGCTGTTCTAAATGAAGGTGCAGAGTCACCATAATGTTTATCAAGCTTATCTTTAGTCTCCTGAAGCGCCTTGCCTTTCATAAAGTAATGTTTAATCACCACACGAAATTCTTCTTCGTCCATTTTTTGACAATCGCTCGACTTCCTTGATTCACACGAATGCCAAACACAAAGAAATAGACCAATATGGCTCAAACTTGGTGTATGTTCTTTCCAAAGATGCTACCAACTAAACATGACCTCGATACACGCCGCTGGTGGTCTCTCGGACATTGCACGGACTTTTCAAACGCTACTCGTACATGAAATAACGCCACGACCGCAAATTAATAAATACATGAACATTTACTTTGCAGTTGTATTAATCATAACATAAAAAGAATCAAATAGAATCACAGTCACGAGAGAATGCTGTTGCCCGAGACTCATTACACAATTCAAGAAACACGTCATTAAATAAATACTCAACACGTATGATGAGAAAAAAAAGATTCCTCAAAGCCCACACACAGACGCAGACACACACACTTACATCCATACAAACAATCCACACAGAAAGAAGAATAGAATCAACTGTATGATACTCCTTGGCTGTCATAGCACCTTGCACAAGCTCCACTGGCCCCATAGATGCCCACGTGAATGTTCGCCACAGCATAATGGAGCCGTCACCAGCTTATCTCCGAATCGCAGTACAGGTGTCAAGGAGCTGTTCTCGTGGTTGACAATGTATTCGCGCCCTCCCATTGGTATGATGAAGAATGTATCGGGATTCATCAGACGACACATGGCTCTTTCAGTGCACCATCGTACAGTGCCGATGGTCCTTGCTCATATCAGTCATAGTTGTCGATATCATGGTGTTAACACTGTCACATGAATGGATCATCGGCTGCAGAGTCCAATCGTTGCGGAGTGTTCGGTGCTCTATGTGTAGAGACACACTTGTACTCTGCTCAGCATTAAAGTCTGATATTAGTTCCGCCACAGTTCGCCACCTGTCCCGCCTTATCAATCTGCTCAGCCTATGACGTCCAACATTTGTAATGAATGGTGATCCCCCAACGCTACTACGTCTGGACAGCTGTCAAAATTTCGCTCATGCCAGGTGAAGGGGGAGGAGTGGGGAACAGTCGTGTCAGAATAAGGGGGAGACGAAGGGGTTGGGAGCACTCATGCCAGGAGGGAAGAAGAAGGATAGGGAGTTCTGAGAAGGAGAATTACCCGAGGGGGTGGGGGTGACATGAAAAAAAAACACTTAGCAGAACACTAGGTTAATGTTATAAATCAATCAGGTGCCAAAATTGTACTGGCTTTGCTCCACTACTCTAGTGGTGGTTCCCTAGTGGTTTTGGCTGTGTTTACATGGAATGGACTGGGTCCTCTGGTCCAGTTGAACTGAGCATTGACTGAAAATGGTTACGTTCGGCTACCTGGAAATCATTTGCAGCCATTCATGGACTTCACTTTCCCAAATAACGATGCGCCATGTCATCAGACCACAGTTGTTCACGACTGGTTTGAAGAACATTCTGAACGACTAGAAAGAATGATTTGGCTCCCAGACTGCAGTATATGAATCCCATCGAGCATTTATGTGACATAGTCGAGAGGTCAGTTCGTACACAAAATCATGCACAGACTACGCTTTTGCAGTTATGGATGGCTATAGAGACAGCATGGTATTTCTGCAGAGGACTTCCACAACTTTTTGAGTTCGTACCACGTCAAGTTGCTGCACTATGATGGGCAAAAGGAGATGTGACATTACATTAGTGTATTTGTGTTACTGTTCCGGAAATTCAGTACCTGCTACCTTGTATATGTGCCTCTGTACATGTAGGAGGGGACAGTGTAGTACCTTTGGAACAATTTTCAGACTTCCAGATCAAGCCAGCGCTGTAATAGAAGTCCCATACGCTTTGTTTTCTATTTTTAAATGATGACACTCTCTTTTTAAGTACTTCAGTCTTTTTATGAAATTACAAAAATTACTCTGGAGATTTGAGGTTTTTACAAATATGGAAACGTGTTCCAAGGTACAGCTTTATCATGTATCTAGGAAAAATATTCGATTGAAACTGCACTCGAGAAAATCTTTTCAACATCGTATTTAATAGTCTGTCAATCACATGATTACCCTTAAACACAAACAAGTCGTAAGTGAAATTAAGGAAAAGTATTATGAAAACTAGTAACAAATTAAACAGATTATAAAATAGAAGCTACTAAAAAATAGGAAAAATTTCCATTTTCAAGATAGGTAAAATTATTAAGACATGGAAGAAACTCAGTTATTTGCAAGTATCATATGTCCCACAGTAAAAGATCTTCTCCCGTTCTGTACAGGACGGTGTACGACCAACGGACTATGGCTCAGCTGTTCACGTGTTACATAATTCTAAAAATATATGGCTTTTAACTCAGAATAAAATTCTGTATCTGCAGTATTAACAATACAACTGTAATATACTAGATGTTTCAAAACGAATATCAGGGTTTTAAGGCTTTACAGCATTAATTGCACTCAACTGACAATTATAAAGAATACATCAAATGAAAGAGCAGCTCAAACAGCTTTGTGAGACCTGAGTTTCTCTCTGGGTATACAATACTCACATACCTTACGAGAACGTAGCAGGGTGACATCGACAAACGCCAATGTTTCGACAGGAGCACACCCTGATATTTTCGAGGCAAAACTGCAGTAAGTAAGCACTGGGCAGGGGAAATTCCTACCTCCCCCCTAGGTTACATGGCCTCCATAAGGTCCACAAGGAAAGGGTTCCTTTTCCTTCCGATTGTGAGTAACATTGGTGCTCCGATACATCGTCTACTAAAATTTGGCTTGCTACTCTGTTGAGCCGCAAATAGGTCGGTGTGAGCACCACATTAAGAACTCGATGGATTTCTTGTTTCAATTAGAGGGAATGCATTTGAAAGACTGAAGTTTAGATTTAATCTTGCTCTTGTGTTCCTCTGTTTTATCCTTTACGTTTTATTGATGATGGGGTTGGTGCTGAATTTTCGAACCTCTTTCGCCATTTGTTGGCTCCCACTTACTCTTTATTCAGTGACTAGTACTACAAGCAACGGATGGAGCTGGATGAGAATCCCGTTGTCATCTGTTATTACCAGTTTGTTTATGAAGGTCTTCGAGGAACGGCAGCTTTGAGACCGGCGTGTATTTTTAGATAAGTAGACGATACTTTTCTTTTGTGGCCTCATGTCAATGAGAATTTGAACTATTTTTAGAACACCTGAGTTCAATCCACTCGAATATTTGTTTCACTATGCAGGTGGAAAAGGAAGACTGTCTCTCTTCCTTGATGTGTTGGTGAGGAGGAAAGTTGATGTTACTTTGGGACATGCCGTCTATAGGAAGCCTATTCACACTGACTTGTATCCGCAGGCTGATAGTCGTCGCCATCTCCCTCAACGTGAAGGTGTACTTCGTACCTTGGTTCACAGGTCCCGTGTCAACTTGGACCCTGAGAGTTTATCAGCGGCGTTAGCCCATCTAGAAGTCACCTTTCGTCAGAATTCGTTACGCTTTCGACCAGCTGTGCACCAGGTGAGTGATTAATTATAGAGGTGGCACTAAAGTCTACTAAGACAGAATTGGTCGTATTTCGCGGAAATATAAAGTGCGTTTCTCGACCACTATGTAAGATCAGGGACCTTCAAGGTTCCACAAAGGATGATCTAGGTTTGCGGAAGCCGCGTGTCTAGCATATTCCTTGCAATTGTGGCATGCCATATACTGGTCACGCTATCGGTACTGCGAAGGACCGCTGACTGAGCATAAGCGGCACACAGCCGAGAAAATCCGCCATTGCAGAACGTTGTCTTAGCACCGGTCATCCTCTGGAATATAACAACTTCTAGCTATTGGGGTAGTGTTATTGAGGAAGTAACCTCACAAATAGAGACGGTGGTTTTTGCTCTGAATGAAACTTGCTCTCTCCCTTGTAAAAAAACAGACGGACAGAGTTAATGCTGCCTCGCCCATTGATTATTATTTTCACTATCGATCTGACGTCACTCATCTGTGGTTTGTGATGGCACTAGTGTTTATAGTGTATGCGAATGTTATCTTGCCAGAGTTCCTCTGAAAACTGAGGTTTTAAATTCTCTTGCACGCAGCTTACTTGCTGCAGTTCCTCCTTGAAAATGGTAGGGCAAGATTCTGATGAAATATCGGTGGTTGTCGACGACGCCACATGGCTGCATTCCTGTACGTTATTTGATCAAACATCGTTGCGTATGCGTATGCACTGTTTCCTGTGTCTTCCATTAGAAAGGGCTAGTTGCAAAGATGACGATCAGTAAATAGAAAGCTTTTTGTGTTATACTGTATGAATCTATTGTTATAGAGAAATGTGCGTGCCATATTAAGTTCCGTTGTAATCCATCAGTTTGAAGACACCGGCTGTCTTTGCAAAAGGAAGTGTGTTGGACAACTTAGAGGGATTGAAGAGCGTGTTGAACTAGTGGGAGGGTCTTTCAGTTTCAGTGATGCCTGTGTGGAGACTTTTAAGAAGACGCTTACGATTATGTCCTTATCGTATACAGTTACTACAAACTCTAAAGCCTATAGACTGCAGTTTAAGTGTCAACTTTGCAAACGAAATGTTGCTGCAAAAGGATGAAGATTTTCTGGATCATGTCGCCTCCAGTGATGTATCGACATTTCATCTGAATGGAAATGTGAATATCCGTAATGTGAGCATCTGGAGTTTAGCAAATACCCAAGAGATCGTACACTTCCTACGAAACTCCCCTAAATTGAATGTTTTCGTGGCATATCCCGACGCGAAGTTCGTGGTCCTTTCTTTTTCCGCGAAGCAACTGTCGCTGGTGTTTCTTATCTTGATGCTCTAGAACTATATCTCCCTACTCAATTGAAAGAAAATAAAAACCTTATTTGGCAGCAAGATAGTGCGCCATGTCGCCGGCAAAATTCAGTACGCTGTTGGTTAAACTATGTTGTACTCGACCGTTGGGTTGGCCGAAAGGAACCACATGACGTATTGTTTCACATGGCCTCCACTTTCACCCGATCTGGCCCCATGTGATCTGTACCAAAAAAGGATTATATGTACGTGTCTCCGCTACCACCGACTTAACAGGATCAACATAATTGAATCAGTTGTTGCAAAAATTACTGCAGACACACTGATCAAGGTTTGGGAAGAACTCGTCTATCAGCTCGATGTGTGCCATGTGACGAACGTTTTAAGAAAAGCTCTTTGAGTGCTCTTTCATTTGACGTACTGTTTATAATTGTAAACTGAATGTAATAAAACGTACAAAGTCTTGAAGCCCCGTTATTAATTTTGAAAGACCCGGTATTATGCAGCGTTTAAAAGTGTACAACGCGACAAATTTACAAATGCTGAACAAACACAAACTCATGCCTAACAGCAAAAAAAAAAAACCTGTAAAAATGGAGGAAGCTGTTTATGATAGCCTAATAGGATTCCTTCGTGTGGTTCTAAAACCGATCACTAGACTAAGATAATGACCAAAAACTATCGTGTGTTCCTATGTACACTAGCTAAATAAGGCACACTCCCCTACCTGCGAATATTGTGGCATTTGCAGTAGTAACGTAAATGCTGGTAGGCAACGCATAACTTCAGATATCTAAAACTGCATTGCACTTCATAATAAAAAGTAAATGCCCCTGCACATTTTCATATGAATTTATAGATGAAGATTACCGCTAATTTTGTAGTCGTTTCGTAATTTTTATCATGCCGGAGCTGAAGCTTTCAAATTTTAAGTGACGTCTGCATTGTTAACAACACATTCGTGTGTGAATTACGTCTACTTAACGCTTTGACTAACACAGTATCTAATTTACCGATTCCATTTCTCCTGTGTCTCATGGTGTTGTTTTACACAATAACGGAATCTATGAGAGAAGCTTGAGAGAAGCAAAGCAGTATTGTTTCTCTGATCAGCCTGTAAATATACGGATCACGTAGCATTTTTGAACTGATACAGCAAAACCTTTAACATCTCTGTACTAGTCAGGAAACAATTCATTTTCATTTTGTTCTTCACAGAAGTCTGGGAAATCTCATGTAATATGTGGAAGTGTGTAAGATCTCATGTAATATGTGGACAGAATTGGGAAGTATTTTCTTTCGCATTATAGTGACATCCCGCGGCTGGCATGTCGTCGACAGGCAGAAAACGAAGTTGAATGGTCACGACGCTCAGGCAGCTTAGCTTATGCACAGAACACTCTGCAGTCCGCTACACATCTTCTCTACCGAAACTATGTACACTGTTTTACTTGTGCTGTTGTCTTCAACTCTAGAATCAGTGTTTATATTTGCTCTCAGGATACAAGTATGCTACTTTTAGAACATAGGAAATTATTCAGGCTGTTACTATGACCACACCTTCCCCCTTCTATTCCTCTGGGCTCCCTCTCCCCTCCTTTTCCCTCCCCGTGAGCGGTTTTCCTCCCTCCTACACCCATTCCCTTTCCTTTGCCCCCCTTCTGTGTTTCTGTACTCCCTTCTGACTTGCCTTCCATCTCCTGTACCACCCGTCTCTTGCCTCTTGGTGCGCCCCCCAAGTCCCTTTTCTCTTTTCCTCCCACCCCGTCCAGCCCCCCCCCCCCCCCCCCAATTCACGCCCGCATCTCGTGGTCGTGCGGTAGCGTTCTAGCTTCCCACGCCCGGGTTCCCGGGTTCGATTCCCGGCGGGGTCAGGGATTTTCTCTGCCTCGTGATGGCTGGGTGTTGTGTGCTGTCCTTAGGTTAGTTAGGTTTAAGTAGTTCTAAGTTCTAGGGGACTGATGACCGTAGATGTTAAGTCCCATAGTGCTCAGAGCCAGCCCCCCCCCCCCCAATTCACCTTCCTTTCTACTATTTTCCCTCCTCTCCGGCATCTCATCCCTCAGCAGGTCCCTCCTGGCAGTTTTTATTCTTTGGGTGTGCTCCATGACTTACAGTGGTTTTTTAAGTGTATCTCAATCTGCGTGTTTTTATACTGTGGCCAACTTTTAACTTGTGTGTGTGACTCCAGTGTATTTTAAGTGCCCCCACAAATTGCCAACTGTGTTCTTTTAACTTTATATCAACTTTTTTCAATGTCCCCCAATGAATGTCCTCGTGTCAATGTATACTCTAACTTCCATTGTCACCATGTACTATGTTTTTATATCGCCCTTTTTTCGTCCTTATTTTATGTATATTTTGTGAGCCGTGTGCGGCTCCTGTTCATTCCGTTAATTGTTTGTCATATTTTCTTACAGTACTGCCGCCTCGTTTTCTTATTCTATTTACTGGCGTCACTAACTTCATGCTTTACTTGCCCGTGAGTGGCAGCAGCAGCGCTTGTCGATAGGTGCACTGTCGTACCACCACTGGAGCGACCGATAGTATTTCCAGGTCGTCGTCTGTCTGGAGTTGAGTTGGGAACTCAGTCGGGACACAGCAGCAGTGAAGTGGGGACGGAGCGTCAGTGAGGTCCGGACAACCAGTACTCGCCGACCGCTGGCGGCACACATCCACTGTCCGACGGAAGGAGATTGTAGAGGGAACGACCGTTGGTTGGTTGTTCGGTTGATCGCCTCATCGGGCGACGTGTATTTGGTCTTCCAATCGCCTCTGGCTCCTTCAATTGATCATCATGGGGGGCTTTTGTCAGCTCCTGCCTTGTGCAGAGATGTCGGTTTCCCAATGGGCAAGGGATCCCTCTGCATGGTTGGGTCTGAGCTAGTGTCTACGGGACGTTGTGCGTCTGAGTTGCGGATGGACCAGTAGTGGAGGCAGTCGGGGGATGGACCAGCAGTGAAGTCAGGGATGGAGTGCCAGTGAGGTGCGGGCAGCCAGTGCTCGCTGACCGCTGGCGACACAAATGAACTGTCTGATGGAAGGAGATTGGAGTGGGACGACCTTTGGTTGGTCGTTCGGTTGGTCGCCTCATCGTCCGATGTGTATTTGGTCTTTTGACCATTTCTGGGCCTTGTCAGCTGGTCATCTTGCTGGACGTGGGTTGGTTCCGTCCTTGTGCAGAGATGTCAGGTGGCCAATGGGCAAGTGTTCCCTCTGCATGGTTGGGTGCGAGGCAGTGTGCCTGGGTCGCCATGTCCCTGAGTTCCAAACAGACATCGAGTTGAGTCAGGTTAGAGCTGCAGTGAACTCCAGACAGCCAAGACTAGCCTGACCGTTGCCGACACTCAGAACTTGAGGGGGAAGACCTTGGTTGATCATTCGGTCGGTCGTCTCATTGGATGATGTGTATTTGGTCGCTGCCTGCTTATGAAAACTCTGTGTGTGTGACGTCATTTCTCCTTGTTGTTCCACGGTGATCGGTTTTTAGGATTGTCAGATTTCTTGGTGCAAGTGTTTACATGGAACTGTGTGTGCTTCTGTGATTTTCATTGGGCATATGAAGGTTGTCTGCATACTGGAGTAGGGAGTCGGTCAGTTGCGACAGAGCAGTGAGGGAGTCATTTTCGGTTGTTGTGCTGTTGGTTGGGGGGAAGGGAATTGATTAGGTTGTTGGTTGGTTCTTCAGCCATCCCTGGGTGGTGTTGCCACCCGATTGTTTATTATTACACTTGGCTGCCTGTCTCACCTAAACTGTTGTTAGAGTTTCCTCCCAGCCCGACTCTTCGAACACTTCTGAGCACCACTGTTTATTGTTTGTGATTGTCGTTTTATTTGGTCCCAGGTACTGTGGCAGGCCTTCAGCGATGTATTAATATTGTCTGTTTTATGTTTAGTATATGGCCTTCAGCCGAACTTCATGTCAACTATTTTAAAATTAGGCCTTCAGCCATGTTCTATTTGAAATTCTTGTTTGTTCACATTTAGGCCTTCAGCCGCATTTGTATTAAAATCTGTGGCTTTCAGCTATTGTGTGTAAATCTTTGTCTGTAATGTTTCTCTTTAATTATCTTGAATTCTTAAAACAGCCTTCAGCCGTGTTCTGTAAAAGTTTATCTTAAGATTGTCTTTATTTCTGAGTAATTGTTTGGGCCTTCAGCCGACAAGATACTTCAAGTTTTCTTAAGATGTTTTTCTGTTCTACTGTGTAAAATTGTATCCTTAAAGCCTCTCTTTTATTGTGTTAAAAAAAAATTTATAGATCTTTCAGTGAAAGAATTAATTTGAATTTTCCTTAATACGGCCTTTAGTCAAAATTTGTAACTGCTTGGCTTTTAAAGATTAGTTTAGATTACATTAGTACTTGTTCTATAGGTCATGAATACACTTTGTAATGATGTGGAATGTTTCAGGTTAATAAAAGGTGTCTATACAAGATATTCCATTACACAAAATACTACATGGCACTTAGTTTTTTTGGGGTGGAGGTGGGGAAATGACCCACTTACTACATCCAAAAATTCATCTAATGAGTAAAAGGAGTTGCCATTCAGAAATATTTTTAATTTCCTTTTAAATGCTATATGGCTATATGTCAGACCTTCGATGCTATTAAGTAAGTGCCAAAGACTTTTGTGGCAGTATAATTTACCCCCTTCTAAGCCAAAGTTAGATTTAACCTTGAGTAGTGAAGATCATCCTTTCTCCTAGTGTTGTAGCCATGTACACTGCTATTACTTTTGAATTCGTTCGGATTGTTAATAACAAATTTCATAAGTAAATATATATATATATATATATTGTTAGGCTACAGTGAAGATCCCTAGCCCTTTAAATAAGTGTTTGCATGATGATCTTGGATGACCTCTGGCAATTATTCTGATTATGCGCTTTTGTGCAATGAACACTCTTTTACTCAATGATGACTTACCCCAGAATATGATGCCATACGAAAGCAAAGAATGAAACTAGGCGTGGTAAGCTAATTTACTGAGATGTATATCGCCAAAAATTGCAGTGACCCTAATAGCATATGTAGCTGAACTCAAACGTTTCAGCAGATTTTCAGTGTGTTTTTACCATTTCAAACCCTCATTAATTCATACACCTAGAAATTTTGAATATTCTACCTCAGCTACCGATTTCTGATCTAAGTCTATATTTATTAATGGTGTCATTCCATTTACTGTATGGAAATAATTTGTCAAAGTTTAGTGAGAACCCCCCCCCCCCCCCCCCATGAACCATGGACCTTGCCGTTGGTGGGGAGGCTTGCATGCCTCAGTGATACAGATGGCCGTACCGTAGGTACAACCACAACAGAGGGGTATCTGCTGAGAGGCCAGACAAACATGTGGTTCCTGAAGAGGGGCAGCAGCCTTTTCAGTAGTTGCAGGGGCAACAGTCTGGATGATTGACTGATCTGACCTTGTAACATTAACCAAAAAGGCCTTGCTGTGCTGGTACTGCGAACGGCTGAAAGCAAGGGGAAACTACAGCCGTAATTTCTCCCGAGGACATACAGCTTTACTGTATGATTAAATGATGATGGCGTCCTCTTGGGTAAAATATTCCGGAGGTAAAATAGTCCCCCATTCGGATGTCCGGGCAGGGACTACTCAAGAGGACGTCGTTATCAGGACAGAGAAAACTGGCATTCTACGGATCGGAGCGTGGAATGTCAGATCCCTTAATCGGGCAGGTAGGTTAGAAAATTTAAAAAGGGAAATGGATAGCTTAAAGTTAGATATAGTGGGAATTAGTGAAGTTCGGTGGCAGGAGGAACAAGACTTTTGGTCAGGTGATTACAGGGTTATAAATACAAAATCAAATAGGGGTAATGCAGGAGTACGTTTAATAATGAATAAAAAAATAGGAATGCGGGTAAGCTACTACAAACAGCATAGTGAACGCATAATTGTGGCCAAGATAGACACAAAGCCCATGCCTACTACAGTAGTGCAAGTTTATATGCCAACTAGCTCTGCAGATGATGAAGAAATTGATGACATGTATGACGAGATAAAAGACATTATTCAGGTAGTGAAGGGAGACGAAAATTTAATAGTCATGGGTGACTGGAATTCGTCAGCAGGAAAAGGGAGAGAAGGAAACATAGTAGGTGAATATGGATTGGGGGTAAGAAATGAAAGAGGCAGCCACCTTGTAGAATTTTGCACAGAGCATAACTTAATCATAGCTGACACTTGGTTCAAGAATCATGAAAGAAGGTTGTATACCTGGAAGAATACTGGAGATACTAAAAGGTATCAGATAGATTACATAATGGTAAGACAGAGATTTAGGAACCAGGTTTTAAATTGTAAGACATTTCCAGGGGCAGATGTGGATTCTGACCACAATCTATTGGTTATGAGCTGCAGATTGAAACTGAAGAAACTGCAAAAAGGCGGGAATTTAAGGAGATGGGACCTGGATAAACTGAAAGAACCAGAGGTTGTACAGAGTTTCAGGGAGAGCATAAGGGAACAATTGACAGGAATGGGGGAAGAAATACAGTAGAAGAAGAATGGGTAGCTCTGAGGGATGAAGTAGTGAAAGCAGCAGAGGATCAAGTAGGTAAAAAGACGAGGGCTAATAGAAATCCTTGGGTAACAGAAGAAATATTGAATTTAATTGATGAAAGGAGAAAATATAAAAATGCAGCAGATGAAGCAGGCAAAAAGGAATACAAACGTCTCAAAAATGAGATCGACAGGAAGTGCAAAATGGCTAAGCAGGGATGGCTAGAGGACAAATGTAAGGATTTAGAGGCTTGTCTCACTAGGGGTAAGATAGATACCGCCTACAGGAGAATTAAAGAGACCTTTGGAGAGAAGAGAACCACTTGTATGAATATCAAGAGCTCAGATGGCAACCCAGTTCTAAGCAAAGAAGGGAAGGCAGAAAGGTGGAAGGAGTATATAGAGGGTTTATACCAGGGCGATGTACTTGAGGACAATATTATGGAAATGGAAGGGGATGTAGATGAGGATGAAATGGGAGATAAGATACTGCGTGAAGAGTTTGACAGAGCACTGAAAGACCCGAGTCGAAACAAGGCCCCGGGAGTAGACAATATTCCATTAGAACTACTAATGGCCTTGGGAGAGCCAGTCATGACAAAACTCTACCATCTGGTGAGCAAGATGTGTGAGACAGGCGAAATACCCACAGACTTCAAGAAGAATATAATAATTCCAATCCCAAAGAAAGCAGGTGTTAACAGATGTGAAAATTACCGAACTATCAGTTTAATAAGTCACAGCTGCAAAATACTAACGCGAATTCTTTACAGACGAATGGAAAAACTGGTAGAAGCGGACCTCGGGGAAGATCAGTTTGGATTCCGTAGAAATGTTGGAACACGTGAGGCAATACTAACCTTACGACTTATCTTAGAAGAAAGATTAAGAAAAGGCAAACCTACGTTTCTAGCATTTGTAGACTTAGAGAAAGCTTTTGACAACGTTAACTGGAATACTCTCTTTCAAATTCTGAAGGTGGCAGGGGTAAAATACAGGGAGCGAAGGCTATTTACAATTTGTACAGAAACCAGATGGCAGTTATAAGAGTCGAGGGGCATGAAAGGGAAGCAGTGGTTGGGAAAGGAGTGAGACAGGGTTGTAGCCTCTCCCCGATGTTATTCAATCTGTATATTGAGGAAGCAGTAAAGGAAACAAAAGAAAAATTCGGAGTAGGTATTAAAATTCATGGAGAAGAAGTAAAACTTTGAGGTTCGCCGATGACATTGTAATTCTGTCAGAGACAGCAAAGGACTTGGAAGAGCTGTTGAACGGAATGGACAGTGTCTTGAAAGGAGGATATAAGATGAACATCAACAACAGCAAAACGAGGATAGTGGAATGTAGTCAAATTAAATCGGGTGATGCTGAGGGGATTAGATTAGGAAATGAGACACTTAAAGTAGTAAAGGAGTTTTGCTATTTAGGGAGTAAAATAACTGACGATGGTCGAAGTAGAGAGGATATAAAATGTAGACTGGCAATGGCAAGGAAATCGTTCCTGAAGAAGAGAAATTTGTTAACATCGAGTATAGATTTAAGTATTTGTATGGAGTGTAGCCATGTATGGAAGTGAAACATGGACGATAACCAGTTTGGACAAGAAGAGAATAGAAGCTTTCGAAATGTGGTGCTACAGAAGAATGCTGAAGATAAGGTGGGTAGATCACGTAACTAATGAGGAGGTATTGAATAGGATTGGAGAGAAGAGAAGTTTGTGGCACAACTTGACTAGAAGAAGGGATCGGTTGGTAGGACATGTTTTGAGGCATCAAGGGATCACAAATTTAGCATTGGAGGGCAGCGTGGAGGGTAAAAATCGTAGAGGGAGACCAAGAGATCAATACACTAAGCAGATTCAGAAGGATGTAGGTTGCAGTAGGTACTGGGAGATGAAGAAGCTTGCACAGGATAGAGTAGCATGGAGAGCTGCATCAAACCAGTCTCAGGACTGAAGACCACAACAACAACAGTGAGAACCCATTTGCAGAGAACTACTTAATGATTTTCCAAAAATCATCGTTTACAATTTAATCAGTTAATTCTCGTCCGTTGGGTGTGATGGCCATACTTGTATCATCGGCAAAAACTATCAGCTTTGCATCTTCGTGAATATAAAATGGCAAGTCATTAATATATATCAAGAACAGCAGAGGACCCAAGATTGAATCTTGTGGCACCCCATTCTTGATTGTTCCCCAGTTTAAGAAATCAGTTTTTTGCATATTATGTGAACTGCTTATTTCAACTTTCTGCACTCTTCCAGTTAGGTATGATTTAAACCATTTGAGGTCTGTCCCATTTATACCACAGTACTTGAGCTTATCTAGAAGTATTCCATGATTTACACAATCAAAAGCCTTTTAGAGACCACAAAAAATCCCAACGGATGACTTCCAGTTACTCAGAGCGTTTAACATTTCATTAGTCAAAGTATGTATAGCATTTACCGTTGAAAAGCCTTTCTGGAAACCAAACTGACATTTAGTTAAAACTTTATTTTTGCAAAGGCGTGAAGCTACTGTACAATACACTACTTTTTCAAGAATTTTGGATAAGGCAGTCAGAAGAGAGATTGGGCAGTAGTTGTTGACATCAGATGTATCCCCTTTTTTATGCTGTGGTTTAACAATGCCATACTTCAGTCTATCTGGGAAAATACCCTGCTTCAGAGAGCTATTACATATGTGGCTAAGAATCCACTTATCTCTTGGGAAAAACTTTTATTATCCTGCTGGAAATGCCATCAATTCCATGTGAGCTTTTATTCTTGAGAGAGTTTATTACCTTCCTAATTTCAGAAGGAGAGGAGTGTGGAATTTCAGTTGTATCAATTTTTGTGGGTAAGTCCTCTTCATTAACTGCCTTGCTTCTTCTAATGAGCATTTAGACCCTATTTTCTCTCCAACATTTAAAAAATGATTATTCAAAATGTTTTCAACTTCCGACTTTTTGTTTGTCAAGTTTCCATTTACTCTGATGGTAATGCCGTCATCCTGTACTCTTGGTTGCCCTGTCTCCCTTGTAATAATATTCCAAGTTGATTTGATTTTGTTATCAGAGGTATTAATCTCAGACATGATGCACATCCTTCTGGACTTTTTAACAACCTTTTTAATGTAGTACAGTAGTTTTTATAATATTTGGCTGTTTCTAGGTCATTACTCTTTCTTGTTGTTAGATACAGTTCCCTGTTTGGTTACAAGATATGTTTATACCTTTAGTGAGCCAAGGTTTTTTGCATTGTTTCTTATAATTAGATTTAACTACTTTCTTGGGGAAACAGTTTTCAAATTCTCTTACAAGTGTATCATGAAATAAGTTATATTTTAAATTAGCATCGCATTCCTTGTACACCTCATCCCAGTCTAACTTCTGAAGATTTTCCCTGAAATTTCTAATTGTTGAGTCATTAATTGAACGCACAACTTCTGAGGGTAGTTTTGAATTAATGTATGGCGCTATGTCATATACTGTAACTAGCTGAGAAAGGCCATTCTCAACAGGACAAGAATTTATGTTTTTAAACTTATCTTGGTCTATAGAGGTGTTATCTATCAATGTTCTGCTGTCCTTTACTACCCGAGTAGAAATATTAATGACAGGTGTCAAATTGAAAGAACCGAGGAAGACTTCCAGGTCATTCTTGCTATTACACTCTTCCAGGGAATCAACATCGAAGTCCCCACAAATAATAATTTGCTTTCCCCTATTTGACAGACAGCACAACAGGGCATCCAAGTTTTCCAAGAGTAAATGAAAGTTTCCTGAAGGGGACCTATATACAATTATAAAATAGTCCTCCTTCAGTTCAAGTTGACAGGCACATGCTTCTGTATGTTTCTCTAGACAAAACTTTTTTGTATCTAAGCTTTTTACACAGTGATAACTTTTAACATATATGGCAACTCTTCCTCTTACCTTATTCTCTCTACTCATATGTGCAGCTAGTTTATAACCACATATATTTACCTTTTCCATATCAGACACAATGTGATGCTCAGACAGGCATAGTATATCTATTACATTATCAGATTCAGTGTCATCAAAGCAAACCAGGAGCTCATCTTCTTTATTCTTCAATCCCGAAATATTTTGGTGAAAAATGGTGACATTATTTTTTACTTTACTTTTGGAAGAATCTACTTTTTTCTTTAATCCAACAATATTTTGGTTAAATGTGGTAACATTATTATTTACTTTGCTGTTGTGAGAATCTTGTGAGTTTTCGATCTCTTTAGCACCTACCTGCCTGAACTTCTCATTGGACACTGATATTAGTCTAAAAAAGAGGTGCATCCATGAGTACTAGTGTCCCCCCCTTATGGATTTCGCTAACAACCCTACCAGTTTACCCTTCCCTATTGAGATGTAGGCCATGCCTTGTTAAATCCCCTCTGTCAATAACCTCGACAGGAACCAATCCAATGTCTGACAGAGTGGCCACCCTACGCAACTGATACAACTCCATATTTAATCTCCTGACAGAGCGTTTCAATTGGGGCTGATCATGCTGGACGAAAGCAGGCACCAGCCCAACATTGGTATGGGTCGTTGCAGAGGCTATTTTCACCAGGTCACACTCAATACTGTAGTCGTGATCCCTATCAATACTGTTTCCCACTCTATCCACTGTCATCACATGATCCTGCTTTGAGAAACCCTTGCACAAGAAACCTATATCCTCTACCACCTGGCTAAGGCATGCACTTGGCTTGAAAAAGTTTGTGACCTGGTACCTGTCACCTAATTTTTCCTGCAACATCTGGACCACACCTCTTCTATGGCTGCTACCTAGCAACCGAACTTTCCTCTTACTTTATACTTTTTTTGAAACAGTTGGTTTTCTGATGAGACTCTGTTGCATCTTAACTACATCTACTTCTACTGGAGTCTCTTCCTTACTTAATTGTGGTAGCAAGACAAATCTATTGGTTGTGCCAATTGGGAAACTGTCAGACACTGTTCTCTTTCTGTGGCCTCTGTTCCCAGCTACCACTTCCCACCGCTGTTTACCTTCCTCCCCCCTTAACCACTTTAGCTCCTCCCTCGCTCTGTCCAAATCAGCCTGAAGGGCTTTAATTTTCTCCTCCTCTTCAGCTATACTCCTATCTCTTCAGCAAACCCTGCAAAAGAATGGAAGATTCTCGTTTGCTTCCCCAATCCCCACGTCAATGAAACCACCTATCACAACAGCTGCACAAAACCCCTGAACTAACTTTCCTACTGCAGCTCACACACATAGTATCCATGGTAGTTTAGATATTAGTTAAGAGATTTACTAAGTGATAACAATAATATATTAAATACAGATGTAAAAGGACACCAAATATGTTTGGGAAACTAATATATAAGTGAACTATTAGCAAATGCACTTAAATTTGTGGTATAACGCTAAATATGCACGTTCAAAAATTAGGCCTAAACAGCCGAATGTAACCAAAAAGAACTTTTTGAGATTACTGTAAGAATACGCAAATAAAAGAAAAACCTTAAATGGCAAGCTTGAAGAGCACACTAATGAACGTATTTAATCGGTTAATCTGTAGTAAATGCACTTAAGATTGCTGTACAACGCTAAATATGCACATACGGGAGGTAAGGCAAACCCCGCAAAATGTAAACAAAAACGAACTTTTCGCGATTACTGGAACAAGAATTTCCTTAGCTGATCTGCGATATTACTTCGACCTTCAGCTGAGAAGATATTGCAATTTTCCTTAAGTGAGGCCTTCAGCAATTGCTCTAAATCCTGGCGTTTTAAAAGGAATCATTTAAAATAATTCTGGAGTAGTTACTTGGGCCCTCAGCCGTGAATTGATCTTTATTGTTTTAAAGAGAAAACTGTGCATTGGTTTGAGGAATAAAGTTGTGTGTTCTTGTATAACTAACAGTAATTGATCTTGGCCCCTTTCCACAACCTGATCCGCTCTGTCCTGCGATAACCAGATATCAGTCCCCTCTTTTAATTTTTTGTAATGTCACTTGGCTGAAGAGCGACGGACAGTGCCGCTGCCAGCCCTCCCCTGCCTATATGGGGGCAGGGAAATGAAATCACAATAAAGAAAAAAACTATCACTATGTGATCGGTAGACACTGCATGGGGGCTTAATTATTATAACGCAAATAATTTTTATTTTTCGTAGTTGTATGTCCAATTACGAAGTCTCGTAAACGGTTGGCCCTGACCAGTTTTTGTATGCAATCTGACTGCATAGAACAACAACAAAGAACGAAATGAAATTTCCGTTAACACAATTAATTAATTAAGTCCCCAGCAACTATAAAACCTACGAAACCAAAACACATGTGTAATTGTTCTGTGTGTGGGAGTGTGATTCAACGTACACGGTTCTTCTTCAACAAGGCAAGAAATTTTAAATACCATTTATACTGAAGTAATTAAAAAAAATAGAAATACTATAATTGCGCAAGAAAACCAGAATTACACTCTAATACAAGAACACAAGCCAGATATGGGAACAATGGAAACACGGTTAGACTCACTGGGATCACAGTTGGGATCTGAATTAAAAACAATGGGATCACAAATAGGAACAATTAAAACAGAGATGGAAACAATGGAAACATGGTTAGATTCACGAATAGGGACATGTTTCAAAAATATGAAAGATGAATTAAAGAAAGAAATTAGAGAAGAAGTACAACCGATTTTGAATTCTCACAATAATAGATTAGTTGCAGTAGAGATTAGACAAAGGGAACAGGATAGAGAACAGGAAGAAAGAGATCGCGTGATAGTACAAAAATTTTTAGAGTTAAATTTACAACGTGCACACGATAAGGAAGAAATATTTGAGTGAATCGAGGAATCCGTACCAAATGACAGATTAAATAACCTAACACAACAGTATGAACAGTTAACTACTAAATGTGTTAATGCTGAAACCCGAGTCGCGACACTTACGGAAGATGTAAATAAACAGAAAGAACAAATAGGTGATTTATCGGAAAGAGTTGAGGAGATTTCAGATAAATTGACAAGTCTTAGTTTAAATGGGGACAGAGATTCAGATGATACAGCACCATTGCCATTTGCAGAAACCGAAGAGTACCAGAACATAAATAAGCATGTTGAAAATAAGGGTAAATTTAATGAGTGCATTAAAAGGGAAGTTGAGGCATTACGAAAGCAAGTCAAACAAATTGAAGGCGAAATCGTAGGAAAAGACAGCGGAAGAAATTTAGAATCACAGATAGCAGAGGGCTTTGAAGAAAATAATTTGTTTCATTTACGGGATGCAACAAGAGAGCGCCAGGCGTGTGAACTTGACAATAATCGACATTTGGACTGGGACAGACGCGGTAGGTCTTTGTCGCCACGAGGAGAAAACTTTGACTATAAACACTCCTTAACTGTTCGGAAGATTAAGATATTTCGCAATTCTAAGAATGACATACATCCATGTTCATGGTTAGATCAATTTATGTACGCACTTCCACCAAATTGGCCACTAAGTCACAAACTAGAATATATGTGCGGCTATTAAAGTCCTCAGGGGATTCACTACACTAAGTGAATATGTGCCGTAGCGTGCATAGGGCCCCGAGCTGTAGTGGTGCTATTTCCCTTTTAGTTTTCTGCACCGCTGCCTACTCTTTTACTATTCTTTGCATCTGTCAAAACAACTCTTCGACTATCAATCTATCTAGAGAATCGTTTAAGAATAACCGGATATGACTATTTTACCCAAAAGTGATACCGGAAATTACCGTTTGGACTTACTGTACCTTAGCGAAATTAAAGGACATGGCTGCAGTCGATTTGTTCGGTTCAGTGGTTCGTTCTACTAATGGTTTTGCATACATTTTGGTAGCAGTGGAATTGACATCAAAATATGTGTGTTTTACACCTTTACGCAAAGCAACAGCTTGTTCAGTATCTAATGCTTTCATTAAACATTTTCTTAAAGAAGTGGGTCATGTTGATAAGGTTATATCAGATAATGGATCACAGTTTCGTTCTAAAATTTGGCTTCGCACTCTACGGCGTCGTAAAATTAAACCAATTTTCATTTCACTTTTTCACCCTCAATCTAACGCTTCAGAGAGATGGATGAAGGAAATCAATAAATTGTGTCGACTTTATTGTCATCAGAATCACAGAACTTGGGATCAGTATCTTCATATTTTTCAAAACATTCTGAATGAACTTCCTAATGACTCAACTTCTTTACCGCCAATACTGATATTAAAAAACAAAGCACCGACAAATCGCATTTCTGAAATCGTTCCTTTTCCACCTACACGGAAACTGCGGCATTCTGAAGTTGTCAACCTGGCTCTACGAAATATTGCATCTGCGGCTGCTAGAAGAGAGAAATCAGCTAAGCGTCCTGGTCGTTTAAAAACCTTGTTAGTTGGTCAAAAAGTGTTATTTAAGTCTCACCGTTTGTCTCACAAAGGAAAAGGCTTGTGTCGCAAATTTTTTCTGCTTTATAACGGTCCATATAGAATTGGCAAAATTATTAATGATAACACTGTTGAAGTAGAAACTCTTAAATCTCGACGCTCTAAGGGAATACATCACATATCAAACGTTAAAATTTTTGTGGAATGACATACTTGTGAGAAACTAACAGTTGTACGTAAACACACGGAGAATACAAGGATACCGCGCCGTGTTCCGGCGGCGGCACATACTTAGAGCAACAGTCAAGTCTGCGCGCCGCACAAGGCAGTCGTTGACCGCAAACAATTACTTCCTACGTCACGCGCCTACAGCTGATCGAGCGCTTAGTGCGAATGCACTGACAGCCGTAAACAAATACACAGTCTAATTCCTCCGATTAAATTCAGTATAAAGCTATAGTGACTTAATGAATTATGTTATTAACGTTCAGTATTTTTCAGGATACGGTTCTATAAAATATTTAAGAACTTCAGGTTAATTCTGTGTGTGTCCGACGTTAAGACGACTTGCTATCGAGAAAATTTCAGGAAGAATGTAATTTCGAAGAAGAAACTAATAAACTTAATTGGGAACTATGAATTGAAATTATTTTTCAGGTAACATATTTCCACTTAGGTACGTACTTTAGACGTAATTTGCTGCTCGTGATTACGTGATTCATACTTTGTGCTAAATTTCATGTTCTATGAATTTACTTGTGAAGCGACGTGCTTGCGTACATTAACTGATTTTGACAATGATTGATTAATGAACAGGGTTGTTATTTATATATATATTATGCATCGCTTGGCTGCTATGCTTTTTCACTGACGTCATATTCTTTTTATTATGTGCCTGCTGTGCTTATTTATTTAAATTGTAATTGTCACATGATTAATTGTGCTGATATGGTTATGTATGTAAGTTACACTTTGTGATTTATCTGCTTGCGCCTTCATGTTTACTTATTAAGATTACATATGAACATGTATTTGCTTATGCTGATGTGATGCTAACGACCCGTTTATTGTGTAAGACATATATTTGCTGCCTTGCTTATGGATTGCATATTTATACATTTCTGTTTGTTGTCATAACTACTCTTTAATTTGGTATATAGAAATGCTGATATACTGTGTACGAACATAGAGTTTAGGTCACACTATGGTGTTAATTACAGATTGTTTGCTTGGCAGAGCCTCGTTGTAGGAATTGTGCTGCATCCACTTGTTGACATTCTGTTCTCTACTGGTATATTTACGCGCTGTTGCATGTTTTGCTTACGCTCAGTGCCTTATATTTTTAAGATATGAAAATGAACTGCTATAATTCGACGAACGACATTAGTACAAGAAACTTCATTGAAGTCACATGAGCAGGAGGTTTTATGAAAGCTGTATAAATTTATGCTAATAGGAAGGAAGCTAACGACATGAAATACCAACACTAGGGTTAGACCATTGACAGTTTAACACTGCATTCTTCGTGAGCAATTGAAATAGCAAGTGACACTTGACACAAAAAATACTCCACATGTTTGCTTCTGCCATGATTCTTGAAGTGGTGTACACACTGTGAAATATTATGATCATTCACACTCCATAATCGTACTTGATTACTGAGAGTTATTCGAACTAAAGTCTGTTAGAGGTCATGTATGCATTTCTTTTATTTAATGATGGACAAGGTAACCAACATGTGTTTTATAATTCATAATGAGTAGAAGATATGGGTCAGGTGGACCACACAGAGGTTGTGAGTGGACATTGTGTCTTCGGATTGCATGGGATGATGAATTGAAGTTTGCATTAGAATTTTATCTGTACTTGTTCGAGGAGACTGACTAGAGGAAAGAGTTGTTATGGAAGTGAAATGATATTGGTAATAAGGTGTATATGTATCGATGTATTGAAGAGGTATTATTGAGGTATTGAGATTATATGAAGTTGATGATTATTGGAGTTTTGGTGGACAAGAGGAAAGGTAAATGATATTGATGATAAGATTTATATGTATCGACATAAGAGGTAGTATTGAAGTATTGAGATTATGTGATGCTGATGATTATTGGAGTTTTGGTGGATAAGAGGTAAAGTAAGTGAGGAGCATATTTTTTTTTTTTGTTGGTCTATATGGAGGATGAAGATGGCAGACTAGAACACTCAAGTAGAAGGAAGATTGTCTACACACACACCTTGTTAAATCACCCAAGCAGTACATTTTTTTTTTTTTTGGAGAGAGGAAGCATTTGCATATCTTGGCACACTGACAGTTGTTCAGCAACCGTACATTTTGATCTGGCTTGGCAAACATTGGTCTTGACATGATGACTATGACGTTGACTAACTAGTATTGACAGTAATACATTGCTGCCACTACTACTTGATACACATGATGAACATCAAATTTTGACAGAATTGCATTTACACAGTTAACACTATTCAATTACACAGTAGTACTTAATGTGGATGAAAGATAAGTGAGTGTGTTTTGTGTGTTTTCCTTTCCCAATCCCAAATTGGTACCGACCTATCTCCTAAATATTATTTTACTTGTTTGTGGTGGCTTGCACTGACACTCATAAATATTATAGGGTTACTGATATTTGTGCATTTGTAATAGTTAAGATGACAATTATCTGATATAATTTGTGTGTTTATTATAATTTGTATGTTTAGTGTAAAAGCATTGATAATAATTTTGTAAAAGCAATTGTGTGTGCATTCAAACTATTGTTCATGCCTGAACTGTCTGATTAGTGATGGTGAATATTATGGACTGTTACCTGCACTTGTTCAACTTAATGGGTGCCACTTAGAAATGTTTAATTTCTGCTGATGAACTGTGTGATTAGTGATAGTGAATATTATGGACTGTTACTTGCACTTTTTCTACATGATTGGTGCCACGAGGACATGTTTAATTTCTGCTTCTAAACTCTGATGAACAGTGTGATTAGTGATAGTGAATATTATGGACTGTTACTTGCACTTTTTCTACATGATTGGTGCCACTAGGACATGTTTAATTTCTGCTGATAAAGTCTGATGAACAGTGTGATTAGTGATAGTGAATATTATGGACTGCTGTCTGCACCTGTTCAACAATGCTGGGTGCCACTGATGGACTGCTTCTACTGAAAAGATGTCACCTTTTGGTGTCTGCACTTGTTCAACATTGCTGGGTGCCACTAATGGAACTGCTTCTGCTGAATGATGTCACTTGTTGGTGTCTGCACCTGTTCAACATTGCTGGGTGCCACTAATGGACTGCTTCTACTGATATAATGTCACTTGTTGGGGTCTGCACTTGTTCAACATTGCTGGGTGCCAGTAATGGAACTGTTTCTGCTGAATGATGTCACTTGTTGCTGTCTGCACCTGATCAATGCCACAGATGGAACTGCTTCTACTGAAATAATGTCACTTGTTGGTGTCTGCACCTGCTCAACATTGCTGGGTGCCACTAATGGAACTGTTTCTGCTGAAATAATGTCACTTGTTGGTGTCTGCACCTGTTCAACATTGCTGGGTGCCACTAATGGAACTGCTTCTGCTGAATGATGTCACTTGTTGGTGTCTCCACCTGTTCAACATTGCTGGGTGCCACTAATGGAACTGCTTCTTCTGAAATGATGTCACTTGTTGGTGTCTGCACCTGTTCAACATTGCTGGGTGCCACTGATGGACTGCTTCTACTGAAATGATGTCACTTGGTGTCTGCACCTGTTCAACATTACTGGGTGCCACTGATGGACTGCATCTATTGAAATAATGTCACTTGTTGGTGTCTGCACGTGCTCAACATTACTGGGTGCCACTGTTGGAACTGCTCAACCAGTGATGAGATGTTACTTCTTGCTGTCTGCACCTGTTCAACATTACTGGGTGCCACAGATGGAACTGCTTCTACTGAAATGTTGTCACTTGTTGCTGTCTGCACCTGTTCAACATTGCTGGGTGCAACTGATGGAACTGCTTCTATTGAAATGATGTCACTTGTCAGTGTCTGTTCCTACTCAACATTGCTGGGTGCCACTGTTGAAACTGTTTCTACTGAAATGATGTTACTTCTTGCTGTTTGCACCTGTTGGCCATTGCTGGGTGCTACTGCTGGAACTATCAACTACTTGTTTTTTTTGAATAATTAAAAGCTTTTTATGTGGACATTTGTATAAACTGATTTTTTTGTGTATTGTGTAAACTATTATGTAAAGTCGTATGTATGAAAGAATTTGTATTGCTTACCGTATTTTATATATTAGGTTATTGAAAGGTCAGTGCAAAGCCAAAATTTTATCTAATTATGTGATATTTATGTATTAATATTATCTTTTATTTTTGTCTGAATTTTTGTGGACGAATTTGGTGGTATTTTCACCACCAATGCTGGCAAAAATACCATCAAATTCTGGCCCGTGGAGGAAGGGCATATGAAAGGTGGCTACACTGAGCCACAGCGCCAGAGATTGCGCCAAAGAGTTTTATTTCGCCGCCTCCACTGGCATTGCTTGTCGAGGACTCGTGGTAGGCAGTGTTTGCTGATATGCCGTAGTGAAGAGTTCTTGTCGAGATGTGGCAGTAGTCAGTTCTTGTCGAGAGGTCGTAGTAGGGAGTGCTTGTCGAGATGTCGTAGTAGTGAGTGCTTTTTCCATGTTTTATGCAGTTGTTTGATGGGCTAGACAGCAGATGTTGTTCTAATGGAGATATTGTAATGATCAGAGTGCTTTTCGTCAATATATATGAAGGTAACAAAACTCCTTTTCTTTTTTTTCTCATTATTTCAATGTCCTGAACAATGCGTCATTACAGGTTCAGTCAACAAAGCATCTGGCTTGTGTTCTTGTATTAGAGTGTAATTCTGGTTTTCTTGCGCAATTATAGTATTTCTAATTTTTTTTATCACTTCAGTATAAATGGTATTTGAAATTTCTTGTCTTATTGAAGAAGAACCGTGCCAGATGTGTACGTTGAGTCATACTTCCACACACAGAACAGTTATACTTGTGTTTTGGTTTCGTAGGTTTTATAGTTGCTGGGAACTTAATTAATTAATTGTGTTAACGGAAATTTCATTTCATTCTTTGTTGTTGTTCTATGCAGTCAGATTGCGTAAAAAAACTAGTCAGGGCCAACCGTTTACGAGACTTCGTAATTGGACTTACAACTACGAAAAATAAAAATTATTTGCATTATAATAATTAAGCCCTCATGCAGTATCTGGCTTGTGTTCGTGTATTAGAGTGTAATTCTGGTTTTCTTGCGCAATTATGGTATAAATAGAACTACTATAATTGCGCTAGAAAACCAGAATTGCACTCTAATACAAGAACACAAGCCAGATGCTTTGTTGACTGAACCTGTAATGTCGAATTATTCAAGACATTGACATAATGAAAAAAAAACGAGTTTTGTTACCTTTGGGGGCTTAATTATAAAGATATGAAATGCAAATACTTTTTAATTTTTCGTAACTGTCTGTCCGATTACGAAGTCTCGTAAACGGTTGGCCCTGACCAGTTTTTGTACGCAGCCTGACTGCATAGGACAACAACAAAGAATGATAGAAAATTTCCGTTAACACAATCAATTAATTAAGTCCCCAGCAACTATAAAACCTACGAAACCAAAACACAAGTGTAATTGTTCTCTGTGTGGGAGTGTGATTCAACGTACACATCTGGCACGGTTCTTCTTCAACAAGACAAGAAATTTTAAATACCATTTATACTGAAGTAATTAAAAAAATAGAAATACTATAATTGCGCAAGAAAACCAGAATTACACTCTAATACAAGAACACAAGCCAGATGCTTTGTTGACTGAACCTGTAATGACGCATTATTTACATTAAAATAATGAAAAAAAAACAGAGAATTTTGTTACCTTCATATATATTGACGAAAAGCACTCTGATCATTACAATATCTCCATTCGAACAACATCTGCTGTCTAGCCCATCAAACAACTGCATAAAACATGGAACAAGCACTCTCCACTGCGACTTCTCGACAAGAACTTTTCACTACGACATCTCAGCAAGCACTCTCTACTGCTACCAGTTCTCGAAAGGCACTCTTCACTACGACATCTCAGCAAGCACTGCCTACTACGAGTCCTCGACAAGCACTGCCAGTGGAGGCGGCGGAATAAAACTCTTTGACGCAATCTCTGGCGCTGTGGCTCAGTGTAGCCACCTTTCGTATGCCCTTCCTCCACGGGCCAGAATTTGATGGTGTTTTTGCCAGCATTGGTGGTGAAAATACCACCAAATTCGTCCACAAAAATACAGACAAAAATAAAAGATAATATTAATACGTAAATATCACATAATTAGATAAAATTTTGGCTTTGCACTGACCTTTCAATAACCTAATATGTAAAATACAGTAAGCAATACAAATTCTTTCATACATGTGACTTTACATAATAGTTTACACAATACACAAAAAATCAGTTTATACAAATGTTCACATAAAATGCTTTCAATGATTAAGTCAACAAAGCATCTGGCTTGTGTTCTTGTATTAGAGTGTAAGCCAGATGCTTTGTTGACTGAACCTGTAATGACGCATTATTTACGACATTAAAATAATGAAAAAAAAAACAGGGAATTTTGTTACCTTCATATATATTGACGAAAAGCACTCTGGTCATTACAATATCTCCATTCGAACAACATCTGCTGTCTAGCCCATCAACAACTGCATAAAACATGGAACAAGCACTCCTTATTACAACATCTCAACACCGACTCGCTACTACCACTCCACAAGCACTCCCTACTACGACCTCTCGACAAGAACAGACTGCTGCCACATCACGACAAGAACTGCCAGTGGAGGCGGCTGAATAATACTCTTTGGCGCAATCTCTGGCGCTGTGGCTCAGTGTAGCCACCTTTCAACCTACGTTTTTTTTAAATGGAACCCCGTTAGTTTTGTTAGCACATCTGCACATACAAACAAATACGTAATCAGTGCCGTTTGTTGCATTGTAAAATGTTAATTACATCCGGAGATATTGTAACCTAAAGTTGACGCTTGAGTACCACTCCTCTGCTGTTCGATCGTGTGTATCGGAGAGCACTGAATTACGTAGGGATCCAAAGGGAACGGTGATGGATCTTAGGTACAGAAGACAGTGGAACAGCACATTACGTCCACATGCTAACACCTTTTTATCGGTCTTTTTCACTGACGCACATGTACATTACCATGAGGGGTGAGGTACACGTACACACGTGGTTTCCGTTTTGAATTACGGAGTGGAATAGTGTGTGTCCCGACATGTCAGGCCAATAGATGTTCAATGTGGTGGCCATCATTTACTGCACACAATTGCAATCTCTGGCGTAATGAATGTCGTACACGCCGCAGTACATCTGGTGTAATGTCGCCGCAGGCTGCCGCAATACGTTGTTTCATATCCTCTGGGGTTGTAGGCACATCACGGTACACATTCTCCTTTAACGTACTCCACAGAAAGAAGTCCAGAGGTGTAAGATCAGGAGAACGGGCTGGCCAATTTATGCGTCCTCCACGTCCTATGAAACGCTCGTCGAACATCCTGTCAAGGGTCAGCCTAGTGTTAATTGCAGAATGTGTAGGTGCACCATCATGCTGATACCACATACGTCGACGCGTTTCCAGTGGGACACACGCTATTCCACTTCGTAATTGAAAACGGAAACCACGTGTGTACGTTCGTCCTATGAAACGCCCGTCGAACATCCTGTCAAGGGTCAGCCTAGTGTTAATTGCGGAATGTGCAGGTGCACCATCATGCTGATACCACATACGTCGACGCGTTTCCAGTGGGACACACTCTATTCCACTTCGTAATTGAAAACGGAAACCACGTGTGTACGTTTACCTCACCCCTCATGGTAATGTACATGTGCGTCAGTGAAAAAGACCAATAAAAAGGTGTTAGCATGTAGACGTAATTTGCTGTTCCAGTCTCTTCTGTACCTAAGGTCCATCACCGTTCCCTTTGGATCCCTACGTAATTCGGTGCTCTCCGATACACACGATCGAACAGCGGAGGAGTGGTACTCAAGCGTCAACTTTAGGTTACAATATCTCCGGATGTAATTAACATTTTACAATGCAACAAACGGCACTGATTACGTATTTGTTTATATGTTCAGATGTGCTAACAAAACTAACGGGGTTCCATTTAAAAAAACGTAGGTTTGTGTTAAAAAACATACTTCCGTGCATTTTTTTATGGTTTGTATTAACCAATTACACTAGCCCCTTTCCTCACGTTCGGTCTGTGGAATCGATTCGTCAGTATTTGATGTGGTTCACGAAATATATCCAGCGGTAACGTTAGGTGACTCAGCCTGTATATATATTTTGTGAGGCTACAGTGAAGATCTCTGGCTCTTTAAAGAAGTGTCTGCAGGATGGTCTTGGATGAGCTCCAGCAATTATGCTGCGTTAACACATTAGAAAAATTGATTGTTTTTTAGGGGTTCCAGTGATATTGCCAGGTGGATAGTTCCGAATGACCTACGAGAAGACACTGACGGATATGAGGCAGATGTGAATTTAACTTAAGACCGAAAGCAACTTCCGCTGTGTCACTGTCAAGTAACGTAGCTCGATGAAACTTCGACCGTATATAGAAAGAACTGCTTCAGTACAGCAAAGAAGATAATTGAAAGAAATACACAAAGGGGCGAACAGAAATGATGCTTTTATTCAATGATATTAAGTGTAGTGAAGTCACCGCCATTCATGATGGTCCCAGGACATTACAAAAGGCGGGGTATTCTTCTTTACAGGGTGTGTGATCACCGCGGGCGGCAAAAGGACAGGCCTGCCAGGTTCTCCGACTTTAATCCCATCGAGCAGGTGTGTGATGGTTGGGGGAGACTCTGCACGACGTTCAGGTGCACCAACCACAGTCTAGCAGCCGTCAACCTCGCTGGTGGAGGAATGGAAGGCGCTGGCACAAGAACTTGTCAACCCTGTGGCCAGCATGGAAGCACGCTCTAGAAAGTGGACTGCCGTATCCCACACTTTGCAATGCCCAGGGTATCATCATGAACCGCTGCTAGTTCGACGAAACTGAAGTCTTCGAATGAAAGTGTTGTTTCTGTTCCTCTCTTTGCGTATTTCTTTCGCTTACTTTCCCTACTATACTGTAGCAGTTCTTTTTATACATGGTCAATGTTTCATCGAACTATTTTACTTGCCAGCGACACATCATGCGGAAGTTACTTTCTTAAAATTCGTACCTGCTGTTGTTCGAGGGATATCTAAGTATACGGCCTTTCTTTTTCTATTAGAACGCCTAGCCATATAACTGAATGTGACCTTGTTGCTGTCTGTTCTTAATCCTGCATGTTCTTAGTCCTGAGTGTACATTAGAGTCTCTCACCGTGGTGCGAGTGGTGCACGACGGGGTGGAAGCCGGACTTGTCGGCGTGGTACTTGACGGTGCGCACGCTGCCGTCCGCCTCCTTGAGCGAGTACTCGCCAGTCACCACGTCTCCGTCGCGGTGCTCCTTCTGGGAGTGGTGGTCCCCTGTGTGCCCGTCAGACACCCCGTACTCGAACTCGTACTTCGGGTACGCCTAGGAAGATACAAGACATGAGCAAAGCTAACATCAAGAGCGAAAGACTGTAGGAAACGCATTTGCCAATCACTTTTCTGTACCGCACAAACCAATTAGCTACACAATTTTATTAACAACGACAGATTTTGGAATTGATCACAAGACATTGTATTTGCTAAGTATGACAAAAATATACTCCAAACAGTCACAAATAACACTGTCCAAAGCTAAATTCGAGAGTCCAAAAACATCTTTGTGAAAATCAGTCTAGACAGTACACGCAATATGTATTACTGCAGCTAGTATGTGTGATGTATTCTCACAATTGAGGCATAACGCTTGTCTAAGGAGCCTGCTAATGGATGACGTTTTTCCTCTCCTTCCTCCGATTATAATCATCTAAGAAACCGACAGCTGTACCTTCGTCCGAACATAGCTGGATACTGGTCACCTACGCAACAAGTTATTATTGGCAAAAGCTACGTACATTGATCAAGTGTATCAATATGTCGACATTATTTCACAGGTGTTATGAATGCTTATCCATAAAGTACCTTGTCGTATCGCCAAAACAGTAAGATGTCGTAAGACTGTGACATAAATAAATAAATGTGTCTCTTTCCTCTTTCAGAGAATAATCTGAACTAAGATTAAATCTCGTGACCGGTAAATATTTGTGTGTGTATGTATATATACAGGAGGAAACGAGAGGGAGACAGAGATAGCAGAGTAGCAGATGAACACTATTTGACGCAATTACTGTAGCAGAATGAAGGAGAAGTACATGTCAACTTTTTACATGGCATAGAACGAACCTTACCACACAACTGATACGATCTACGTGTTAACCTTATAGACGAAAATGACTGGTGCATTGTACAGTCTCTCTCTCAGTCCGAACAGGCCTTGGAAGGCCCAACGGTATCGGTCGCCCATAGGCGTCACTTGATGCAGATATGGAGGGGCTTGTGGTCAGCACACCGCTCTCCCGGCCGTATGTCAGTTTACGAGACCGGAGCCGCTACTTCTCAGTCAGGTAGCTCCTCAGTTTGCTTCACAAGAACTGAGTGCATCCCGCTTGCCAGCAGCGCTCGGCAGACCGGATGGTCACCCATCCAAGTGCTAGCCCAGCACGACAGCGCTTAACTTCGGTGATTTGACGGAAACCGGTGTTACCACTGCGGCAAGGCCGTTGGCCGTACAATCACTACCGCCAAGAAAAGAATACTTTCCTTCCAGCAATGGAGTTGGCACGATTTTGAGGCAATGGACATCGAGGATGGAGATTCAGTGCCCTGTCTAGTCATTCTGTTTTAGGTTTCCCATGTCTCCAAATCGCTCAGTACGAAAACTGGAATGGTTCCATTAAGAAAGGCAACGAGCGATCGTTAGCCACACTTTCCCAACCAACCTAATTCGCAATTCGCAATGATGAAGTACGCAACAGCGACAACGAATTGTGTCTTTGACGACACTCAACGAAGAGTTCTTACCACGTAGTCAACACTGTGTCCTCCATGTCCGTGTCCATAACCGCCGTAGCCGGCGTGTCCCACAGTGACGGGATGGGCGGGGCCCACCACAGGAGTCGTCTGGTGGGCGTAGGAGTGGGCGTGGCCACACAGTGACTGATGACAGGTGGCAGCCACCACCGCCACCAACAGTGCCGACGCCGTCTGCAGGAACACACTCCATGACACTGAATTTAGCAGTGAACTAGTTACACCAGGCAATATTAAAAGAGTATTAGCGAAGTGTCTGCAGATTATTTGGAAAGAAAATGGTAATACGAGATTATAATGTGAAATGTAGTAGCCAATACGTAATACCAGCTTGAGCAGTCCCACGAATTCATGAGGTTGTCTCCATAGCCGTACACGTTCATTCGCTGGACAGAATTTGAAACGAGACTCGTCAGACCAGGCAACATGTTTAAAGTCATCAACAGTCCAGTGTCGGTGTTCACGGGCCCAGGCGATACGTAAAACCTTTTGTCGTGCAGTCATCGAGGGTACACGAGTGGGCCTTCGGCTCCAAAAACCCTTATCGATGATATTTCGGTGGATAGTTCGCACGCTGAGACTTGCTGATGGCCCAGCGTTGAAATCTGCCGTAATTTGCGGAAGGGTTGAACTTCTGTCACGCTGAACGATTCTCTTCAGTCGTCGGTGGTCCCGTTGTTGCAGGATTTTTTATCGACCGCAGCGATATCGGAGATTTGATATTTTACCAGATTTCTAATATTCACGGTGAAATGGTCGTATGGGAAAATCCTCACTTAATCGCTACCTCGTAGATGCTGTCCCCCATCGCTCGTGCGCCGACTATAACACCACGTTCAAACTCACTTAAATCTTGTATCCAAGGTTCTCGGGTGTCCAGCCGGATCCGATCGTCGAAGTTCCACGATATTTCGGCGAATAACCGTTCCGCCATCATCAGGTGGTGCTGATGGAATCACCAGCTGATGATGGCGGAACGGTTATTCGCCGAAATATCGTGGAACTTCGACGATCGGATCCGGCTGGACACCCGAGAACCTTGGATACAGCATATTCGCCGGGAAAGCCTCAGATCACACACTTAAATCTTGATAACCTTCCACTGTAGCAGCAGTAAGCGATCTAACAACTGCGCCAGACTCTTGTTGTCTTATATAGGCGTTGTCTTATATAGGCGTTCCCGACCGCAGCGGCGTATTCTGCCTGTTTACATGTCTCTGTATTTAAATACGCATTCCTATATCAGTTCCTTTGGCGCTCAGAAGAGAACTTATTTTCTTTGAAACGCTGCGATGAGAGTGGAAGGAATGAAAGAAAAATCTGTTTTCTTTTTTCCTTTTGTGTTGAAGACACTGCATTTTTTACTAGCATTTTTATTCTAGTCTCGTAACATCGATTCAGTACATCCAAAAATAGTGATTCGAGGGAAGATTGAGTCCTCTGAATAGTGACTGCTTCATATAACATATAAATATTAATCTTAGATCCTGGGACAAGCCAATCAAAATGTTAATTAGCGTCATTCACGAAGACTTTTGCTGCAGATCCTATGAACTTTGTGGTTAACACTGAAGGTAAATTTTACAGAAAACATCGTAGATGTGACTAAAGGCAAATATGCAACACATTAATACAGTTTCCAAACATAATCCCATAAGTGACGGTAATTAACCACTTGTATAGTATGGGGACACATAACGAGCTGTGGCGCAGTGGTTAGACACTGGACTCGCATTCGGGAGAACGACGGTTCAATCCCGCGTCCGGCCATCCTGATTTAGGTTTTCCGTGATTTCCCTAAATCGCTCCAGGCAAATGCCAGGATGGTTCCTTTCAAAATGCACGGCCGACTTCCTTCCCCATCCTTCCCTAATCTGATGAGACCGATGACCTCGCTGTCTGGTCTCCTTCCCCGAAACAACCAACCATAACGAACTATCGTGGTACGACTGCATAACGCTCCTTCAAATTGCAAGAGCACAGCTTTGCTTAATTACATCCTGTATCCTAGGGGCAAACGATAAGTGAATGTACGTTACATGAAGTGACTCATAATATATTGTAAATTCGCCCGTAAATGAGAAGTTATCGACAACTCGGTAATAGTTATAGTACTGCCATATTATGAAATCTTGTTGCCAATGAAACCAGTCCAGTCGTGAGGATCTTCAAGTACCACAATCCTGCTACAGATACTATGCTGCTGTCCTGTCCGCTGTCACCTGTCCGCGAACCATATTTTTCAAGTTTTGCAGTAAAACAGCTACTACACTTGGACTGCTCCCATTGTGTTGAATTAGGTACCTACATACACACGATGGCCGTACACTGTGCATAACTCTTCGGCAAAAACAGGCAATCTCACTTGTAGTGGTGTGACCAGTACCCCCAATTCCCAGCCAGCGCGCGATTCAGTTCTTGCCAGCGTTCGAAGGCACTTGAGAAACAGGAGCGGCGAAAGTTCACGGGCGGATAGGTCACCCAATCAACCAAGCTGTAGCTCGGACACAGTCCTGGCGTGCTGTGCCAATGGACTAAATTTTGTCACGTATTTACGCCTGCTGGAAGTACCCTTGTTGGAACGCGGAACCGTCCGGTGAAACGCCAAATTCCTGAAACATTACTATCCATGCGTGTCAAGAAATTAACGCTTACAGCAAAGATTTGTACGGAAGTAAGAAGCGGCCAGCGGAGAAACGAGAAATCAAAAAAATTGCGTGCGTGTTGAAATCCATGTGGGTAAACCAATGTTAAAAATAAGATGGGAAAATATTAAATGAACGAACGAATGAAGTACCAAATTATAAATTACAACAGTATAATATTAAAAACCAACCCGACTGGATAGCCGCAAGTATTAGTACGCAGTTTCTGTGATTCGGGGAGGCGCGCCCTTAACAATAAGGGCCGGTGTGTCCGCCAGCCTAGATGTATCTTTTGTGAAGACTTCCACATCCCACTAGGTGAATACTGGGCTGGCACCCACGTTCTGCCTCAGTTACACGATCCGTTAACATTTAAAGAAATTGCACACACTGTCGCATGGATGACACTGGGCGCAGGGGTGGCGAAAGGACGGCCTTCTAGCCACATTCTACAATGCCAATTTCGATAATTAACATGCCTTCCCCGTTTAAATAAGGGAGAAAGGCAGAAGGAAAAGAAGAAAAAGAAGAAAAAGAATGTCACAAACCTGTATAGAGTACCCTTACAAAAGTAGAGAGTCGTTAACTGGATATTGGTTAGTCTGGCTTTCAGTGAACTAGAGAGCAGAAGAACTGTAGAAATTACAGAAATGTAAAGGCTAGCGCAAATTGACGAAGGTGCCCGTGAGTGGTAAGTGAAGGAGTAGAGAGATAGGCATTGCCACAAAAAAAAATTCACAAAAAAAAGAAAGATAACGATACCAAATAGCTCGGAAGAATGCAGTATTCTGAAAAACAAAGAGCAATGAAATGCAGAAAGGAAAACATGATAGTACCCCAAAAAGTTGTTTACGAAGTTCACATGTAACAGGGTGCTTTACACTGAAGTGTAGTGTCCAGTTTATGTTTAACCTTCACAGACACTCTCTCTCAAAGCGTGAGGTTGTTATGATTTCACGTTTTGCAGTAAATCAATAATTACGAAACACAGGTATCAATCTGTCGCCTACAAAAGCCGCACTTACGGACCATCTAAAGATGACATGTTCTGTTTGCGGTAGCAGTACATTAGTTGCTAATTACGAACTCGGATCTCGAACAGATTATTAGTGTATTTGTAGTATAAAAGGTGTCCATTTCACCATGAGTCAAACCAGCTGAATTATATGAATGCGTGGTGTCTATTATTTCGGGCATGTATGTCCGAAAGAACAGACACCATTCATTAATTGATTCGCCTAGATGGGGGATGGAACCATCTTCTTCAGACCAGATGCACAAGTACGTCCGACCTCCTTTGGGAGTCTGAGCAGCGAGTATGGTGGAAATGGACAGGAAATGGAGATAGATTGCGCTCGGTGGGAGTGTGGGTCGGCCTTGAGGCACGCCGAGATAGTCCGTGCAGTTACGATAGCTCTGTGTCCTGGATGGCGCAGTGGTTGACGCATCTGCCTAGGAAGCGGAATAACCCGGATTCAATTCCCTGTATGGTACACAATTTTACTCGTCACCGCTGACTCGCGTAATGTCCCGACACAGCTGACACCAGTAATCCCCTCCCTTATTTTTCCTTTCTTCCCATCTACACCTTCAATTTAGATCGAGCTGTATTAATTTCGGATGCTTCCTATGTGATGAAAATGGTAACTAATCGCAGTTGTGTATGTGTACAGCAGAATAACTATTCATTGTCCCAATACTAATGACACAGAAACGCGTCACAGTAAACTGGCTAAGTGTAGCATCTTTTCGAAACTGTATTTCATTCCTAAAAGAACCATTTGTTTCTTTGTTTCTCTTTAAATTCCTTCAGGAAAACTGGCGTGTCATAATTAAAAGTGCAATAGCCAACGAACAACTTGTAACCCTACTGCAGCAGTCTTCAACAGTTCGTCGACTGTAGTCGGACTGCTGAAAAATGTGGAAGGAACTGACTACGTCCTTTAAAAAGGAACATCCGAGTATGTATCTTAAGCGATGTCGAGTAATCAGGGAGAACTTAATTAGGGATGCTGAAAAATGTGGAAGGAACTGACTACGTCCTTTAAAAAGGAACATCCGAGTATGTATCTTAAGCGATGTCGAGTAATCAGGGAGAACTTAATTAGGGATGAGTACATGCCAACGATGTAACGATTAAGCGGAGACAGCGATTTTGTGTAGAAATGCTATCAGTATTGATTGATCTATACTGTACAGTCGCTATATCGACAAATACATTCAGTTCCCCAATGTACCTGGCTTTCATAGTCCTATTTTACGTATACTTACTGGTTATTGAATGTACGTAATGACAGTTTCTCACGCAGCCTGTCGCATAAAATTATTGAAATGTAGATACATTATTTCGCGATTCACATTGACGATGGCACCTTAGATTAATATCATATGTACTTTTTTTTAATGAACCCACATTCTGGAAGTCTTGATATTTCACTTGTATTAAAGAGGTTCTTGTGTCTAAATTCATATATAAGCCGATCAGCAAAACAAATTCATTACATATTTGAAACTTCTCAAATGGTAAATTCCGTCTCTATGTGAACCCATCAAGAAAGCAAGTCCCCTGCCCGTCTTAAGCCAGTCATGCGTCTTCATTTTCGAAGATCGTTTGTTGAATCACCTCCATGTAGTATGATGAGTGTGAATTTCTGACATGCAGTCGATGATATATTGCATCTTTTGTTGTGATTTCAGTGAGTGTGGTTTCAGTTTCAAAGGCAGTTAGCATCCAAACGGTTCTGCGTGAAAACTCTTCACGAAAAGTACTTGAACTGATACTAATTGTAACATCGTTGGTAAAATTTTGAAAATTTTACGAAACAGATAGTTAAGTTCCGTGTCACATCAAAGGTATTGTAGTGAACACAACCACGAAGATCGGGGCACTTTGTCCTGTATTGAGAATTTTGACTCGGCCAAAATATTCCTCTGCCGGTTAACGCCTGTAACAGGTAACACAGAGTTTATTCTTGGGGATGTTGAAAAATATCAAGCCTGTGTACCTGACACTGTGTGTTAAAGTACTAGAGCGTCTTCGTGAATCCCGTCCCAGCAGAGAGGCAAAACCCGCAACACTGTCACTGGTAAACAAAAAGGAGGGAGCAATGTCTTATTAAGGGGCGAGAGAGGATGCACTTTCGGAAGGAGAGAAGATCTTATCTCCGTTCAGCCTTACAGAATTGTGTTTTTCCTGTTTGTTTTTTTCTGCATCGTACAAGACACATACTGAGAGGAATCCGCTGGACATAACACGTCCAGTTTCCTTTCCCATCCTTCTCCAATCTGAGGTTCAGCTTTCACTTTAACGGCTTCATGACTAACCAGACGTTAAACATTCATCTTCCTTCTATTCTTTGTTATTAAAGCTCCTTCTGTTTAATCTACTCTCTCAAAAATATTATAGGTTAAAATATTTCATTTGTCACGATATATCCATAAAAATGGTGTAACGGTAAAAATTGACACAAACGGACCTTCTGAGGAAACAACTTCTCAACATTAAACGCAGATGTTATATAAATATTGGCACATTTCACGTTTTTTTAACAGTGAACCTATTCTTGAACATTTTTCGTTGATATTTAACAATGTAACCACCGATTATCTATGCTTTAAGCCATCACTGAACTAACATACTAAGCAAAATTTTACAGAATATTAAATTTGCTGTTTTCCGAATACTGTTCAATTTAGAACTACACCAGAAAACCCCAATTCCTTAACGAATCGAGATCCACTGCGTATAACGGCTTCAAAGGTCCGATTACTTTAAAAGACAGAAAACACTGAACACTTGCCTCCCTTTCGTTTTTATTACTGTTACGAGGTTTAATGGAATAGGGTTACAGTGATCACGTACTACGTGCCTCAGATCTAGTTGTACTGGGGGATCAGAGGTGATGGTACTTTCCTTCTGTTGACTAAGATTTTGTGATATGTTTGTGATGAAGTATGTGGGGAGAGACGCATTGTTCGGAGTGTTGCCGCAGAAGAGAGAAGTGGCCATCTGCAGGCAGAATGGCAGAGAGCACGCGAGAGCTATTGACTACTTTTACTTTGAGGCTTGCGCAAGAGCAGAGATGATGGGGAGTCAACAAGTGTTAAAGTTCACGCATACCTTTATGGCATCATTGTCATTCAATTATTTCTTTTGACGTAATTGTAATTTGTTGGATCTGTGGTTCTTTTGAATCATTATGTTGGAACATAATACTCTATGCATGTTTCTACTGCATTAAAGCGGTTGTTTCAATTAATAACCTTTCTCATTTCAATAGAGAAGATACCTTGTTCATTTAACAATTCTGGATCTGTTTGTAGAATATTTCATGCTATTTATTGTTTTATCAGAAGTTGGCAATTAGGGGTACACAACTTGGCCCATATAATATTAATATGGGTTCAGATTACATGTTTTGCACAGATTTTAGTAGTGTATCTTCACGGTACTTGCGTATTAGTATTAGATTTCGTTCCGGTGCATAAATTAATCACAGGTAATTCTCGCATTACCACTGGGCTCTTTATAACTTTACACATGAGTTAATGTGTTAAATGTTTGATGTTAAGCTTGTAAGTCAGAAAATGTTGAGAAAGATTTGAAATTAAGTTGTGAGTTCGTTGGTAGTTGCTTAGTGCTCTCTTTATCGAATACCGAATGAGTATAGTCAACATAATTTTTACCCGTTTGAAGCAGAAGCTAGTTTTTCACACATGTCAATTTTTATGTCACATTGAAAGGGATCCATCGTGTCCATTTCATATTTATGCTTCTCTTAGCCGTGTTACTTCTGGGTTCTCAATATCTCTAGCTTCCTGCACGTAACGGAATCGAATCTCAAGTAAGGAAAATAGCCGTGTGTCTTTTTCTTTTAATCTGCTATTATTCCAATACCTTTTTTCTCATGTCCTAATTATGAGTTTTCAATATGTATGCCTTGTCTCTCTGTGTGACATGAGTGTGTTTCTCGTTCTTGGATAGTGATGGTTCAAATGGCTCTGAGCACTATGGGACTCTACATCTTAGGTCATAAGTCCCCTAGAACGTAGAACTACTTAAACCTAACCAACCTTAGGACATCCACACACCCATGCCCGAGGCAGGATCCGAACCTGCGACCGTAGCAGTCCCGCGGTTCCGGACTGCAGCGCCAGAACCGCACGGCCACCGCGGCCGGCGATAGTGATGGTGTCTTCCTCCAATCACAGTGCTCAATATCACGCCTGAACTCTTTGCTGTTGCCAGTCTGCCACAAAAAATGGTCAGTTAACTTCAATTCCTTGTCTGGCTTTTTTTCTTGTTGTGTTTGTATGTCGTATCCTGGGTCTGGTCTTTTTATTTCGCATTTCATCACACATGATACATACAAACACACACACACACACACACACAACGACGGTAACGAAATAACACATTATGTACACATCATTAGACAAAGACTATTGGATTCTTTCGCACAAGATGCGATTTGGCTTCACACACCCGATTATCATTACAGAGATCGGGCTACAGTGAGAAATTTTCATGTGACATGTTGTAAAACCGAAGTTTTTGAAAGCAAAAAATGATCGTTGGAACTGTTGCTATAGATAAATAAATATAACAACATAGCCTGCAGTTTTTCCGTAACGTAATGGTAACGTCACAGTCTGCGGTGTAACGGCATGCAGGTTCCAGTATCATCCTTACATCTTTACCAAAATGGGTGATGATTATTATTTTCAATTAATTTGTTTCAGTCTAATTTTTTATTTTTAATCTTTTGTTGCTTCATTCTCATCGTTGTATTGATTTTTTATTTGCTCTTTTTTTCTATCATTCTTTTTGCTTTTGGAATCTACGTATGTTGCCTGTAACCTGTAAATGAATTCCAACCAGGACTGCAGAGTTCGCTTTTGTTCTGCTCTGAGTTTGCTCCTACAGGTGAACTTTAATCGCTGTGAGCAAAGCGAGCGTGATTTATAGTAACGCCGTAGGTTGCTGACCGCCGTTTTCTCGGGTGTATTGGACATGAAGAGGTTATGGTTAGATTAGAAGAAGAACGTAAATTAAGAGCTACTGAACGTGTTGTCTGACGCGGTTCAATCACCGGTCATTTAAAATCAGCTGTACACCCAACATCTCGCTTTCTCGCCGTACCTGATGGTAGCAGCTTCCAACATTGCTCCGCGTTACATGAACAGCATTTCCACACTTGTGAAGTGACAAACGGTGTTTGCATGTGGCCTTTAACCGAGCTGTAGCCGATGTGTTAACACTGTAGCGCCAACTGACAGGTGTCAGCTATGAAGTAGTTTTAAATGGAGTATGGTAGCGGTAGTCACGTAACAATCAGAAAGACATACGTGCGAAATTATACTCCAAACAATAGCACAAATTTTTTCCTAATGTTCTAAGCCGGAAACCTCACTATAAGTCAAAATTAAAGTGCGCCAACCCTACTACATTACATGTATCCACATCTCGTACCTTCTATGAGAGGCACAACATGACTTACCAATGGCTTGTTAGATGTTAAGATGATGTGGAAGCTTTCAATAGTGATTTGCAAGAATTAGAGTCTGATGCAAAGGACATTTCTTAGGGCTGACAGATCAAAAAAGCGAGGTGGCGGGGTCGGCGCGTATATACGAACAGATCTCAAAGCGAAAGTCTTATGTACGTCAAATCCTGCTGAAGAAAAAGAGGCTGAATTCATGTTCATTGAAATAAATATACAAAGTCGGAAATTCTTGACTGGCGTCGTGTACAAGCCGCCAAAAATAAGCTCAATGAGTTCCTTCCAGTCGGAATTACATTCACTTCAGTGTCAATACGAACATGTCATCGTAATGGGTGACTTGAACATAGACCTGCTAAGAGACACTCCCTCCGCAATAAACCTAAGAAGACTGTTTAGTTGCAATAGCATGAACATTCTTGCATTACAACCTACACACCATACGGCGCACAGTCATACTCTTATAGACGTAATCGCAACGAAACAGACTGACAAAGTAAGAGATGTTGGCCAAACATCGGCCCATGGCCTCTCAGCACATGATGTAATATTCCTGGCCTACTCTGTGCAGCCCCCAAGGATCAAATCGCGTTACATAACTTGTAGGAACATGAAACGTATTGACCTTGACGCTCTAACAGCCGATTGCTCAGAAATCTCATGGCATCAAATAATCAGAAAACCCAAAATCGACGGCAAAATTAATGAACTTGGTGATAAACTCACTGCCCTCTATGACAAACATGCACCTGTGCGCACAATCCGTGTAAGAAAATCTCCTGCTCCATGGCTGACAGCTGAATTACGTCAAATGATGACTAATAGGGATGCTGCCCACAGGCGTTTCAAGGCAGATCCGAAACCCGAGCGTTTCGAAGAATATAGAAAGCTACGGAACAGAGTGAAACAATGCATTCGCAATGCTAAAAACAGGCACGCTCGCTCCCTTGTATGCAGCGATCTGACGCCCACGACTCTATGGAAGAATCTCCGTAGCTTGGGGGTCGGAAAGGCAAAATCGGAAACTACTTTTCATGTGTCAACTAACGAATTAAATGAATTCTTCTCTGCACCTCTGAATACCAGCACAGCTGATAATTACCGTCCACAAGAATCCCCAAACAGGATAACTAACAACGATACCTTCCATCTAAAACATGTAACAACAAATACGGCAAGAAAAACAATAATGAGAATCTCTTCTGATGCAATAGGCAACGACAGTATCGGTATAACCATGATTAAGAATGTTGCCGATATCTTAGTACCTATCTTAACTGACATATTTAATTTTTCCCTCGTGAACGGAATATATCCCACTGCATGGAAAAGAAGCTTAATTCGACCCATCCCTAAGATCGAAAACCCGCAACTGCCTAGTGATTACCGACCAATTAGCATACTGCCTGCTGTTTCCAAAGCACTTGAATATATTGTTCATGACCAAATCACTGAACACTTGCATGAATTCAGCCTATATGACAAATTTCAATCCGGTTTCCATAAACATCACAGCACAAACACTGCTCTGATTAAAGTAACTGATGACCTGAAATATGCCATCGACAATCGAAAGGCAACAATACTGACGCTACTGGACTTCAGCAAAGCTTTTGACACTGTTAACTTTGACATACTGCTCAGAAAAATGCAACAGCTTAATTTCTCTGATAGTGCAATGAGATGGTTTGAAAGCTACTTAAAAGACAGACAGCAATGTGTTGTCTGCGTAAATGAAAGATCTTCCTGGAAACATGTTTCCTCGGGAGTGCCACAAGGATCAGTCTTAGGACCACTTTTGTTTTCTTTATATGTCAACGATATTTCGTCGGTTCTGTCCTCCTGTAAATATCATTTCTATGCCGACGACCTCCAGCTCTACCTAAGCTTCAGACCTGAAGATGTAAACACTGCAATCGCTCAGATGA